>NC_064814.1:5045839-5069594 GCF_023721935.1 Panthera uncia | reverse complement strand
AAAGTATTGACAGAGCATTTCCACCTCTCACGGCCACAAGTCAGAGGCAGAACTCGGTGGCTCTCCCTCTCTCTGCCCTGAGTGGCCTTACGCACACACAAGCGGAGCCCCTCTGGCTTGGGGGGGGGGGGGCTTGTCCTCTATGCCTTTCTCAGGTGCCCACAGCTGTGATCAGGGTACCTGTCAATGGTAAACCTTGAAGAAACCTTCAGAATTAACTGCCTCGAGAGCCGGCGTGGGGGTGGGGGCAGGGGAAGGCTTGGCAACCTTGGCGTTTTCAGGATTCTCGTCTTTCTGGAGAATTTCTTCATTAAGACCTAAGGGCTCCTGCAGGCTGAGATGCCTCTGCCCGGGTAAATCCTACCACTCACGGTCCTGACACGTTTGCCGCCTGTATGTACTTGTGAAAACTAGAGCCCCACAATGACAGTACTTCCTTGTTCTGAGGCTGCTTGTGGCCTGAGCTCCCTGGCAATACAAGCTGCTGGCTGCTCACTTTTGTTTTCACCTTGCAATTACTGGAAGGGAAGGGCTGCGAGCTGTGCTCGACTCTCCAGCCACGCTGGGTCTCAGCCCATGTGCACTTAATTATGGCGAAAGAAGCAAAGCGCTGACTCCTTCCCCTTCAAAATAAACAAACAAGCAAGTAAACAAACAAAAAGACGGAACGGGATAAGCTCACTGTAACACCCGAGGCTGGGGCCGTTTTACATCAGGACATAAACACTGGGTGTAATTTCTTTCTTATTTTTATTTTATTTTTTTATATGGTCAGGTTTTCTTAGCTAGAGACTTAAATCCGGTTTAGGCAAAGTCAAAATAGACCCGTGGCTTGCTTTCTTCCAGCCTCCTATTCTGCAGACTCTTAACTGATTTAAAAAAAAAAAAAATTTTTTTTAACGTAATATTTTATTTTTGAGAGAGAGAGATACAGATACAGCATGAGTGGGGGAGGGGCGGAGAGAAAGGGAGACAGAATCTGAAGCAGGCTCCAGGCTCTGAGCTGTGAGCTGTCAGCGCAGAGCCTGATGCGGAGGCTGGAACCCACGAACCGGGAGATCCTGACATGAGCTGAAGTCGGACGCCTAACTGAGCCACCCAGGTGCCCCAACCCTGAACTAATTTAAACATAGCGTGTAATTGGTATTTCAGATCCAAAACTTACCAAGTTTTTCAGAAACTGAAATTCTAACAGTGAATCCCTAGTAATATTTACCTTCCTAACTTCTCTGTCCCTTCCTTAATCCACTTAAACTCCTAGTTCTTTCCCCACCCCACAATACCCAAACAAAGCCTTGAAGGTCAATCCTTTTTTTTTTTTTTTAAGATATTATTTTTAAGTTATCTCTACACCCAACCTGGGGCTTGAACTCACAACCCCGAAATCAAGAGTGGCTCGCTCTTCCTACTGAGCCAACCACGTGCCCCTAAAAGCCAAATTTTTATCCAGAAGATGATAGCTCAGCACATATAAACAAATCTGGTTTTTATTTATTTTTTTATTTTTTTTTAAATTTTTTTTTTAACGTTTTTATTTATTTTTGAGACAGAGAGAGACAGAGCATGAATGGGGGAGGGGCAGAGAGAGAGGGAGACACAGAATCGGAAGCAGGCTCCAGGCTCTGAGCCATCAGCCCAGAGCCCGACGCGGGGCTCGAACTCACAGACTGTGAGATCGTGACCTGAGCCGAAGTCGGACGCTTAACCGACTGAGCCACCCAGGCGCCCCACAAATCTGGTTTTTAAATGGCTAGGGTTGAGAGCCAGTAGCCATATAGGAACACTGTATTCAAAAAGATGGTAGGAATTTAGCTTCAGCTAGGCCAATTGATTTAAGGAAAAAAAAATTCGCAGCTTGGACTATTAGTGACTGAGAAAGTCTCATTTTTCCCCCCTTGCAATTATACTTAGTGTATGTTAACATCGGTTTATATCTTTAGAGAGCAAAAGTTTTTGGTCTAAAAACTAGGAAAAGTTTGTTTGGCCTTTGGGGAGGGTAAGGATCGAAAGGCAGAAAGCAGGTAGCTTACATTTCAATAAAAGGCTAAAAAAAAGGAGAGCTGTTCGAAAGTTTAAAAAAAATAAATAACTTTGAGACTTGAGCAGCTGCAAAGCCTCTGTTTTCTATTTTGATCATTCTGTTTCTCGAGATGACCACATCTTTCAGAGGAAATGAGTCAAAGCCACTCTGTCTTGCTTTTCCAGCTGAGCATGTACAGTTTCAATGAAGTAATGAATGAACTTGGCCGCACCACCCCCAAGCCTACAACAGCAAACACAGGGCCCTCGGCCAATCAGCAGACACTCAAGGTTTTCAAGTTGAGTTCAAACAGGCCCACGGGAGGCCAATCAACGAGCGCGGCTCCGCCCCAAACTCCCGGCCGCGGCCAACCAGGAGCCCGGAAGAGCCAAAACACAGCGGCCGACCAATGCCGGGCGGCTCCACGGCGCCGAGCTCCGCCAATGGGCGCGGCCGGGCGAAAAGAGAAACAGTGCGGGCCGCAGGCCGCAGGATTCGAATCGAACGTCCGCACCGGAGCCGGGCGCAGGCCGAGCGGCGCGGGCCAATCAGCGGCGGCGGCTCGCGGCCCCCGAACGTTGGGACAGCGGCCCCGCCCCGCGCCGTTGTTTGTGGTGTCGGCGGCCGCGGGAGCCGGGCCGGGACACTCGCCGGGCGGGCGGCGGGCGGCTAGGGGTCCGGAGGCCGCGGGCGGGCGGGCGGCGAGCGCGAGCCGAGAGCGGCCGGCCTCCCGCGGCCGCCAAGCCGGAGTCGCGCGGCGGCCGGAGCCATGTCGGTGAACATGGACGAGCTGCGGCACCAGGTCATGATCAACCAGTTCGTGCTGGCCGCGGGGTGCGCGGCCGACCAGGCGAAGCAGCTGCTGCAGGCGGCCCACTGGCAGTTCGAGGTGCGCGCGGGTCGAGGCCCGGGGCGCGCGGCGCCGGGGAGGGGGGCGCTCTATTTGTGTCGCCCCGTCAGGCGATCCGCGGCCGGGAGGTGTCGCGTGGGGCGCGGGCCCGGGGCCGGGGGCGGCGCGGAGGGGCCCTGCCCGCGGGGCCGACGGGTCGGCCGGGGGCCGATGGTGGGGGGTGGGGGTGGCTTCCCGCCCCCGTCCCCGTTAACCGCCGCCCTGCCGCTGTGTTTGTCCGCAGACCGCCCTGAGCACGTTTTTCCAAGAAACCAACATTCCCAACAGCCACCACCACCACCAGATGGTAAGCGGGGCCGGGTGCCGGCGGGCGGGCGCGGCGCGGGCGCGCACCCCGGCCCGCAGCTCGCCCGGAGCCGAGGGCGCGGGCCGGGGGCCGCTGTCAGCCGCGGGCGGTGACAGCCATGTTGCCGGGGAGCGCCGCGCCGCGATGTAAACAAAGAGCCAAAATGTCTTCCAGGAAAGAGCGGCTCCCGGGGCCGGCTGGCTCGCCCAACTTCGTGGGCCGGCCTCCCAGGCGACTGTACCTCGACCTCGGGCCTGGGCCGGGAGCGCTCCGCGGGGCCGGGGGCCGGGATGGCCGGGGGATGGGGAGGGGGCTCAGATGGGATGGTAACGGGTCGTCTGGGAAAACTGGGAGCCCGGGTGAAGGACCCTGAGGGGGCTGGGAGCTGGGGCGTCTGTGTTTGCGGAGAGCTCCCCCCCGCCCCGCACCCCAGCCAAACAACCCAGCCCTGCAGGGAACAGGAAAGGGATAAATCCACCCAGGCTCGGGTAGCGCTAGGCTCTACCCGGAGAGGTATGTTCACTCTTTCCTGTTGTTGGAAAAGGGACTTGCCCTGAGCGTGGAGGACATACGGATTTAGACCAGATAAGGACAAGAATTTGCATTTAACCCCAGTACGTAAAGACACATAAAAGTACAGGAAACAGAAGCGGTTGGGGTCCGGGTTTGCTTTCTTTTCCAAGCCGGCCCCCCGGGGCCTGAGGCTTTGCCCTCCTGGCCGGCGGGGGTGTCCTGCTTTCCAGGGGCGCAGGACGAAGCTTTCACTTTAGAGGCTTGAATGCCTTTCCCTCCCCACCCCTAGTTACCTATTAGCTCTGTTGGGGGGGTGGGGGTGGGGGGCGGGGAGGGACCGGGCTCCGCAGTAGGGATTGTAAAACATTATTCCCCAGGAGATCTGTTGTGGCTTTTGGAGTACATTTTTGGCATTTTAACACTTGGTGTCCTTGCCCACGGCTCCCTTCTCAGCTGCTCCCTTTCCTGGAGAAGCTGCACGTGGTTCTGTGTTGTGTCTTATCCTTGGGGCCCTGTTTTCATCTAGGTGAAAGGACAAGTGGAAGGGTCTGTCTTGACCTTTTAACCAGCTTCTCAGCTTGGAATGGTTTATGCTGTATATAAATCAAAGGACAAAAAACGTCTTGGAATATGAGGGGAGAATTGTGCCGGCTGTAGGGCTGTGGCAGCTAAGGCCAGGTTCCTTGTATAAACCGTGAGGGGTCCTCTCCAGGAGACCTTGCCCTGCGTGTGACCATGGGAAAGCTCTGGCTTCCACCTTGCACTAGAACCTGGGAGCCCCCTGCCTCTCATCTCTCACAAGAGCCTTGGGGTTTGCTCCACCAACTGTAGCCATTCCAGAAAGCCCAGGGGCTTCCAGAACAAGCATTTTGTGGTGCAGTGAACAGGGAGAGTTGGGGCTAGCGGCCCTTTTTAGGTCCTGTAGTTCCTTCTCTGCAAATCCCAAGGGATTATAATCTCCCTCTCTCCCTCCCTCTCTGTCTCTCTCTCTCTGTCTCTCTCTCTCTCTCTCTCTCTCCCTCCCTCCCTCTCCCTCTCCCTCTCCCTCTCCCTCTCCCTCTCAATCGCTATACCCCACGTGAGGCTGGAACTCACAGCCCTGAGATCAGGAGTCCCAGGCTCTTTCAACTGAGCCAGCCAGGCGCCCAGGGATTATAATCTCTTAAAAGCTTCCCTCAAGGCAGGTGGCAGATTTTGTAACAGACTTTATAATCTCGGGTATCCATCAGCCCGCCATGTATTGAGTACTTAATCAGCACAGTGGAGAATGCCATTCCTGCCCTCAAGGAGTCTAATTTTAGAGAGAATCCAAGGAAAAAACTTAACAACAAAGAGAACAGTAGTGGCATAATACCAGAAGTGACCCAGGGCACAGGTAGCTGATAAATGATTGTCCTGTAAATTACTGTACAGTCACACAGCTATAGGCATCTTCCCAGACAAGGGTGGGGGTGTGGGTGGGGGGCTTGGGGCAGCTCTAAGAGTGAGGCACTGCATCGCAAGCAGGGTGCAGTGGACACTGGGTGTGCTTGAGGGCTGGAAGCTTCGTCCACAGTTGTTAGAAGCAAGGAGCTGCAGGGGCTTCCGGAGCATGGGGTCCAAACCCCTGCGTTTACCAAAGTAGAGAGAGAGAACCTCAGAAAGGTGAAGGAACTTGCAGGAGCTCACCCAGCCAGGTGGGCACGGGATGCGCCCGGTCCCCGCGAGCCAGACCATTCTCTGCAGCGGGGTGGGTCGTGGAGGCCAAGCTTCGCTGGCTTGGTCAACTGGGGAAGTCACGATGCTGTGATGCAATTGGCCTCTACCCCCACCCCCCATTCATTGTTTCCTGCTGCCGAGAAGTCAGCCCTGGGGTGGGGGGCGGGGAACAGAAGGGAGGAGGGAAGCGGTCGGTCTGGGTGGGGCCGGGCCTGCTGGGAGCCCTTGCGGCCGCCCCTGAGGAAGACAATGGTTGGTGCTCCCTAGCTGCTGGTAGGGAGCTGGCCCAGTTAATAGGACTGCTTCTCCCTCCTCATTTCTGCCTGGGATTTAAAAGCAGAGCTGTGAAAGCGCCCTCTGCGAGGTGAAGAACCCTAGAGTCTTGTCTCCCCCGCCCCCCCCAGCCCCGTGCCTGGGGGAGGGGCTGGTGTTGCTAAAATTAGGAGAAATTCAAAGAAGTACTCTCCTGGCCTCCCCGGAAAGGGAGAAGCTGCTGGTGAGGTCAGAACAGGCTTTGTGTAAGGCCTTGCTCTCTGCTGCCCCGGGCCGCGTGCCCCTGTGGGACACTTCTAGGTGGCACCCTCAGCCCCACCACGCTGCACTACCCCTCCCCCCCCTCCCCCCATAGGCGGGGAGAGTCCGCCACGCTACCCCAGCCCTTGGCCCTTCCTGGCGGGGGTCCCTGATCAGAAAGGGTGGCGGATACTGGAGAGTTCGGGGGGGGGTTTCCCTCCCAGGGTCGTGGCAGAAGACAGCAGGTTTTGCGGTGTTTGTAAAGGTGCCCCCAGGAGGCGGGCTGAGGGACAGAACAGGCCGAGACTTCTGGCAGCCTCTGGCTGCCACATCATGGGAGAGATGCTGGGGACACAGGAAACCCAAATCCCTCCCTGGTTTTTGTCCTCCGGGAGCCGAGGCATGAAGTTGTACTTAACTCTAAGTGCAGATGACTCAGGGTTGGGTAGAGATTAAGAGCTGGGTCCCGCAGATCTGGGACCCCACCCCTACCCCCACCCCCAGGAATTCGAGCCTGGGAATCCCATCTTCTCAGCTTGTAGTCTGCGGTGGATGTGCCTCGGTCACTTGACTTGAGCTCCAGGCCTCAGTTTCCCCATCTGTGCCCTGGCGTCGTGAGAAGTGGGATAACAAAGTGTCCAGGGCCTGCTGGCTGGTGCTGTTAGTGCCGAACCAACCCAGACACTGAGAAAGGGTAGCTTCTGGGCATCAGAGGGAGACCCTGGGTCTGGCCGCCTTCCTTTGAGCAACAACCTCAGAACATCTGAGGGCGGATTATTGAGGGAGCCAGCTGGTTTCTTACCCAGGGTGAGGCGCTAAGCAATGGTGTCCCGGGCTGCTCTCTTGTCCTCACTTGAATCTGACACCCTAGCTTCTGGTTGGAATTAACCCTTTACTTCTGACGCTCCTCGGGATGTCGCTGCCTGGCATCATGAAACTCTCTTTGGTTTTGATGAAAATCGTTGGGGTTTGTGTGTAGTGACTGGCTCAGGGTGGAAAGGGTGCTTTTTCCTGTAGAAGCTCCTCGTGGACTGGAAAATGGGAATAACGGAGGGGCTGGCCTTGGGGGAGCGCCACCAGAAGGCTCCGGTCCAGGGGGCGTGGCTCCACGTTGGGGGCGGGGAGTGTGCCGGTAACCCTCCCCACACCTGTGTTCTCTTCCAGCAGATGTGCACCCCCAGCAACACACCTGCCACGCCGCCCAACTTTCCTGATGCACTGGCCATGTTCTCCAAGCTTCGTGCCTCGGAGGGCTTGCAGAGCGGCAACGGCCCCATGACGGCCGTGGCCTGCTCCCCCCCTGCAAACTTCAGCCCCTTCTGGGCCTCGTCCCCCCCTGGCCACCAGGCCTCTTGGATCCCACCCTCCTCGCCCACGGCCCACAGCTTCCACCACCTGCACCACCCACAGCCCACGTGGCCCCCCGGAGCACAGCAGGGGGGCTCCCAGCAGAAAGCCATGGCCGCCATGGATGGCCAGAGATGACACTGGATGCTGCCAGGCGCTGGGCTGGAGCTGGGGGGCAGCCCAGGGTCGCGGAGACACAGGAGGGCCAGGGTGGGGGGAGCTGGGGCGGGCGGGGGTTTCCTGAAGATTGCACTGGAAGATTTTATAAAAAGAATTGTTGTGGGGGGGGCGGGGCTAGTAAACTTCCTGAGCCACTTGGGTCCTTCAGGAGTTTCTCTTCAGGCAAGTTTTTTCTCTTTTTAATATATAACTATAATATATAAATATATAAATGTAACTAATGTATGAGAATGGAGCTGGCTGGTCGGGGTCAGCAGGGAAGGGCCGGAGCGTCCTCCCCTTTGGGCCGGCACCCCTCCCTCCACCCCTGGTGCCGGGGCAGGTGCTTGGGGGCCAGGTATCTTGCTAGCTGCCTCCCCTCAGAGGTCATGCCTTCTGGGATCAGAAGAGGACCCCCGTGGAGCCACTCCAAGGAGTTCCGCGGCGGCAGGGGCTCCCAGAAGTGCCCGGCGGCCGGAGGGGTGGAGGTCTCCTCGCCATGGGGCGCTGTCCCCACCCCGGCTTCCTCAGCGGCCCCGCAGCTCCCGGGGTCCCCCCCATCTCCAGCTGGATGTGCGGGGCTTGTGCGGAACTAAGGAGCCGGCTTGGGTCAAAGGCCCAGGCTCTGCCTAGCCGGGGGACCCGATTCTCCACGGCCACCCTGCCTCTCCCGCTGTGCGTCCCGTCCGAGTGGGTGACAGAGCGGAGAGCTTGCCTTTGGATTTAGTTCCCAAATCGATCATCTCACCAGGGTGAAATTTTAATTTAAAGACTTAAAAAGAGACTTTTCTAACTTTCCTGGTTTGCGGTGCCTTTATTTGCCTTGGTAGGAAAAAAGCGCTCTCCTGGGGAAGAGGGGCCGGGGCGCCCCGGCTGTGCTGTGGTTGGAGGGGAAGGGCTTCCTTGCTAGGTGGCTGGGCTGGATATTCTGAGGAGGGGTGTCCAGACCCCGGCGTTGAGAGGACAGGCTGGGTCCCGTTGAGTATGGAAGGGAGAAGGGGAGACGGGGCCTGACTTGGTGACCATGACCCTCTCCCCTCTCCCCTTGGCCCTTGGCAGTGGGGAGTGGCTGGTGCTCAGCCCTGGAGCCTTTGTCTTGTCCGCGGTGAGGGGAGCTACCCCTCCACTTGGTGGCAGCCCTATCCTCTGCCCCTGCCCCCAGTCTGGACCCATCCCCAGTATTCTGTCCTCGGCCTTCTTCGGGGTAGCCTGTCCCTGAGTGCGTGTTGACTGGCCATACCCCAAAGGTCAGCCCAGGCTGTCAAGGATCCAGAGAGACGGGATGTGTCCCCACAGGAACTGACCTCCTTTTGTTAGGACCTTCCCCACAGCCTCCAGGCAGTAGAGTGGAGGCAGAGATTCCTGGCCCAGTGGGCCCCTTCCTCAGGTGACCCTGCCGTGCGGGTGGTCTGGGCGGCAGGAGCCTATTAGCTGGCTGGAGGAGTGGGTGGCTGGCCCCAGGGTCGGGGCTCCTCCGTGAGCCTCATGCTGGAGAGGAGGGATGCTACCTGGAGTCCCTTGTCCCCCCAAGAGCTTGTTTTCTCCCTCTGAGCAGCCAGAGCCCGGGAGTGGGCCCCCGCTGTAGCTTGGGGACAGGAAGGTCTGGGAGTTCACGCCCAATGCCTGCTAAGCCAGCCCGCCCCGCTCCTGGGTCTTCCCGCACCTTCTCTCGCTGGGAACCCTGTAGCAGCTCCCCTCTGCTTGTGATGGTTTAGGGGCCGGGTCCGTCCTTTCGGTTTTGTTTCCTGGTTGGAAACCCCTGGGGCTCCTCCTGGCCTCCCCCCACCAGCCAGCCCACCTGTGCTTTCCCGGACTGCCAGGGGAAGTCCCTGCGGGGCACGTGGGTGGCCTCGGGACCACAGCCCGGGTGAGGGTGGGCGGCCGGCCCAGGTGCGGGGAGGAGGGTGGGCCTCCATTCCCTGTCCTTTCGTGGGCGCGGGGGAGGCCTGGGTGCGGCGGGCCGGCTGTCCTGCTGCTGCCGCCCTTCCCTGCCAAGCTGGTGAGTTTGGATTCTAGGCCAGGGACACGGAGCCAGCAACCTTCTGACATTTCTCAGGGTGCGAAATGGGAGCCCGAGCAGGAGCAGAGGGGCTGGCCCTCCCCTGCCTCCTGCTCCAGGAGAAAAGGGCACCGGCTGTGAATCCGGGACCCCACACCCCGGGCCCCGGGGTTCAAGCTGCTCCCCTCCTCTCGTCCGGAGCATTAGGTCATGCACTGCATGATGCGTGAAGGTGAAAGCATCTCAGGAGATGGGGACAGGAGGGGGACGTCCCCTCCCGCGGGGAGCCAACCCCACCCTCCGCTTGCCCGCATGGAACTGGGGAGAAACCCTTTTTTGGGCAGTTTCCTGCCACACTTTCCTTTACGGTGTGATTTGTCACCCCATCTTCTCACACCGTAAAGCAGGCCTCCGGTGTCAGACATCCCTTTCCCATGTCGGGGAGATGGGGACTGGGGCGGGGGGGGGGGGGGGGGGAAACCACCTGGAAGATGGTTAAAACTGCTCTCAGGACTTCAGAGGCCTTAGTGTGAGGGCGGCCCCCTGCCCGGGGTTGGGGGGGGTGGGTGCTCCTCCCTTGCGATTGCTGTACCTGCTGAGCTCAGCCCTGCCCTTGCCCCTCTGTCCCCTCAGACCTGCCGGGACCTTTAGCACAAAGGACTCGGGATAGCGGTAAGAGCTCTCTTGTCTGTCTGGGGCTGGTGGAGCCGAGCAAGCTGGAGCAGGACAAGGGCTTGGCCTCGAGGCCACCTGGCAAATGGCCGTCACCAGGCTAACCCCCTCCTGACACACTTCTCCGTCTCCCTGGGGAGGGAGGAGGGGAACAGGGAACCGGCCTAGGCCAGCCAGGCAGCACCGCCCCCCCACCCCCGCCCCCCGCCTCGTCTAAGCCCCTGCTTGCCTCTGCAGCAGCCACGCAAGGGTACACTGCACAGGACAGCAAGCAGGAACCTTCCCGGGCGCACTGGTCCCCCCTGGGACGCCGTGCCAGGAGCTGGGCACTGCCAGAGCCATCCGTGGGGGAGCGGCTGCCGGCTGCCACCCTCACCTCTGCTTCAAGGTACAGACACTGGGAGCCCCAACCTCTCCACAAAGCCCCAGTGGGCCCAGACGGGAAGGCCGCAGCCTCCAGGCCCAGCTGGGGTCCAGAGTGAGCTGGGGTCTGGCCTCTGCTGCCCCTGCCGACCCCTGGTGCAACGCTCAGCCCTCCTGAAGCCCTTGGAGGGCAGCTT
This sequence comes from Panthera uncia, assembly GCF_023721935.1. Lineage (NCBI taxonomy): Eukaryota > Metazoa > Chordata > Mammalia > Carnivora > Felidae > Panthera > Panthera uncia. The sequence continues at coordinate 5,058,917 of NC_064814.1, read as the reverse complement.
CATCTGTTGGGTGAGGGGGTCGCGGTCTAATTCCCAGGCTACAGGTCATTCCTGGTTCTCCAAGAGAAGCCCCCCGCCCCCGGACCTGGGGGCAGTCTGGAGGTGCCTGGCCTGCAGGGGCCCCTCCCTTTCCACCCCATCTTCCTGAGCTCAGACCAGAGAAGCCTCGCTGCCCCAAGCTTCTTCCTAAACATTTATTTGTAGCTTTGCTCAGTGAGCAGCGGTGGACCTCGGCCCCCGGGTGGGCTCCTCGAGACCCTCCCCCGGCGGGACATCCAGGTGCGCGTCCACATCCGCCGGCCGGTTTCCCATCTCGCTGGGGCTGGGCGGGTGGGCCACGTTCGGCTGGGAGAGGAGCCCCTCGGAGGAGACGGGTCTGTCTTTGCGCCGATGGGAAGGAGCTGGGAGACACGGGTGGCTCTGTCTCACTGCCCACACCCGCTGCAGCCCGCCACAGCCCTCCCCAGCTCGCCCAGAGCCCGGGGACGTCAGGAGCCGCCCCACTAGCCAGGCAAGTGGGGGCATAACGCCAGAGAGGGGGCCCGTCGGGCTGGGGTGCTCAGCGCAAGCCCTCATTGGAGCTCCCGAGCAAAGCTCCTTTATAATCTCCATGAGTTAAAAATAATCAGGCTCTCCGTCAGTGGCCAAGAACCTGCCTCTTAAGTAATGTTTCCTCTATTAATACAGGGACTATTTAGGCAATATTCACATAAATAGGTGCAGGAGTTTTTCCTAAGACTGCCCTGCCCCCCTCTCCTGCTCCCGTAGCATTTGAGGTGCCCTCACGGTGGACAGCGGGATGCCAGGGAGAAGGAAGCAGAGTTCCCCCACAAAAACCGTTTTGGAAGCCAGGGTCACAGACCTGCACCCTCCGTCCACTACTGAGTCCTCTACCCCACGCTGCTACCCTCTGTTACCAGCGCAGGTTCCGGAGGCAGCCAACTTAGGCTGGAATTCCTAAGAATTTAGTTCTGCTGCTTCCTCCCTGTGTGACCTTGGGCAAGTACCTGAACCTCTCTGTGCCTGTTTTCTCAGCTCTAAGTGAGGCTAACGACTAGAACTCTTTCCTACATGTAAAGCTCCTCACAGTGGCCCAGCTGGTGAGGAGCCCTCACATTCAGATCCCCTTTCTTGGGGGCCGTGACACTAAGGGCACCAATCCAGCAGCGCCCCTTTATGGACAGATGAGGAAACAGGTCTGGAGAGGGGGGAGGCTTGCTCAGAGTCACTTGAAAGTGATCTGGCCTCGTGACTCCAGGCCAGTGTCCTTCTCTGGCCCCCACATGTGGCTGGACCCTGGGGGCCCCCGAGCGCCCCCCCCCCCCAGACTTTCAGGCGGGATTTAGCCCCTCAGGGGAGAACAGGGACTCTAAGGACCTTTCAGGCCTGGGAGTGAGGAGAAGCTCCTCGCCAGACAGGGTCAGAAGGAGGGATTCTCGGTGGGGAGAACCGCCCATGCCCACCAGCTGCCGAGCAGAGCTGAGCACTAGCCCCAGGAGCGTGAACACACAGGAGTGCGGTGGGGGGGTGGGGTAGGGGTGGGGATGAGGGCTTGGGGGGTGTGGCTTGGGCCTGGACCCAGAGCCTTGGCTATAGCCCTGCCCCTATTTCCGGTTCAGCGAGATGGGGAGAGTAATGGCATCTACCCCACAGACCTGGCGTGTGTGGAGAACTCAGTAAAGACGGATTTTCTCTCTCCTCCCTCCCATCCCGTCTCTCAGCTTCCAGGCGCTTCCTCTCTCCAGGGAATTAAGGGCAGCTACCAGGCCTGGGCCCGAAAGGGGGCCGGCAGGGCAAGGAGGAGAGGCCCCGGGGGAGGAGGGCAGTGGTGGGGCCACCTGGAAGGAGGCTCCAGCCGGAGGGAAGCTACCTGAATTGTTGCCAGCCAGCATCTGAGCACTTTGTGGCCGGGAGGGCAGCTGGCTGCTGTCGCTGAGAGACTGCTGCCGGTGCGTGTGCGGCCGGGGCTGCTTGGCCTTGTGCTTTGTCATCCCCGAAGCTGAGACCGGGGCTGGTGGGGACAGAGGATGGGAGGGTCAGTTCTGAGACACCGAGGGAGAGCTCTGCGGGGCCCCGTGGGGACCTGGAGTGGGCTGCAGGGCAGATGGTCACGGCCGGCCCCAACTGGGGTCCTTGTAAGCACACCATTCGTTTCTGTGTCCGTCCGTCCATCCGTCCACCCGCCCAGATATCCTCTGAGGACCCACGCGCACCAGCCCCGTCTTGGGTGCGGGGTGAGTTCTGACCGGGGCTCACAGTTGAGGAGGGGAGGCAGCGAGACAGGTGCACACGTGGCTCTGAGACCAGGTGGGGAGTGGGGGGGGGGGATCAACAGGGCCCCGCAGGTCTGGCCAACTGGAGGTGGGCATCATGGGGATGGGAGATTCACTGAGTGGTGGGGGGCTCAGGAGGAGCATTTTGGGCTTTGAAAAAGGGGTAGGAACTCGGCCCCGGTGGTGCTGGAACAGGGGCTGAGGCAGTGAGGAGAGGGAGCCTGGCATAAATACGTGGCCGTGATGTCCCAGCTCGTCGGCTGAGGCCGGACAGCTGTCCCCCACCCGCAACACTGACCTGGAGCTTTCAGAGCCCTGAACGCTTGGGATCGGGGAGGCTGCAGAGGAAGGCAGGCAGCCAGATCCAGTGGCCCCATGGCCTTCCAGGAACTGGACAGAACCCCGGGGACCCTTGAGCAAGGAGGCTGAGGAGCCTCCGGGCCACCTGGACACTCACTGTCTTTGCTCGGGATGCCCGGCAGCCTTGTATCTATCCGTCCCTTGTAAATATGTCCATCCAGGCCCAAGATATCCACCTCATCATGCTGTGGGGACGGGCGGGCATCCGTTACCATGCGGCACCTTAGGGCTCGCCCTCTGGTCCTTCCTCCACGAGGGCCTGGGGCACCGAGTGACGTCCTCTCCCGACTCCCGGCACCCAACAGTGCTCAGAACCCTCCCCCGGGCTCTGGCAGCACCAGGGTGAAGGGAGGGCCCACGGTGGGGGTGGGGGTGCCAGATGGGCCGGCGGCCAGGATGCCATTTCTCCCAACGAGGCACGAGGACCAGAGGCTTTAGCTGGGACTGTTTAAGCGGCCTCAAGGCAGAGGGCTGGTCATCCGCCCTTCTGGCGACTGGCGGTGGTTTTTCCAGAATGACTGGAGAATTCGGGGTCATGTCAGGGCCCTGCTCCCGGGCAGCACCCCCAACCTTCATGGCGATCTGGATCTCCTCGGTGGGGTACAGGCCCTGTGACAGGTGCTGCAGGCGGTTGCGGCGGTAGGGGTAGGTGAGGGTGTGGCTGCCCCCGCAGCGCCGAGGCGCGCTCGAGTAGGTGTAGTCGGCCATGTCTGGCACCCTGCGATGAGGACAGCAGGGTCACCGGGAGCAGCTGTGACCTGGGACACACCTAAGGGGATGGGGCAGTTGTCTTGGGCCGGGGCGGTGGGGGCGGAGGGGGGGTGTCTCTGGGAGCCAGGGCAGGAGCAAGGGATGGGAAGGGGCGAATGCATGAGGAGAGCGACCCTGAAGACCACTCTTTCTCCCCCTCACCGCCCCCCCCACATGCGCACGCACACCCACACGCACTCTCCCTCCCTCCCTCTCTGGCAGGGCTTCCCCCAGCAGTGGGTGAGACGTTCACAGGGCCGTGCCGTGGGCGGGCCGAAGCCGAGCCCCATGGGGGGACGGGGGGCCGGTCCCGGGGGTCCTACCGTCTGTGGCAGGGGGAGCTCAGGCACTGGGCCTGCAGCAGCTCACGGATCATCTGGCTGCTGGCCTTGACTGAGCCTCCAAAGTGGATCTGCACCTTCTCAATGTCCATCAGCATCTTGGAGTGCATGGTGCGCAGGCGTCCCACGCTCCGCTCCATGTGCGCCAAGTCGCCCCGAGGGAAGGGGGCACAGCCCAGCTTTAGGCTGGGGGGGGGGGTGGTGGTGCAGGCAGATGGAGGGGTCAGGCGACTGCAGCCACCTGAGCCCACACTCACACAGACCCTGGCCCCCTCCCTCTCTTTATGCCTCTCTAAACAGGACCGTGTGTGGGCAGGAGCCCTTTCCCTAGCACCCTGAGGGACCACAGCCAGGCTTCCCCGGGAAGGATTCCTGAGATGAGATCGTGCGGAAGAGCCAGATGGGGAGAAGCCCAGCGACTCCAGCTAAGGCTGGGGGTCCTTGGCCCCGCACACTTGGCCTTGCCTACGTGGAACACCTACAGGGCTCCAAAGTGCAGTTTGAAACCATCCTTACTGCGGAACCCCCAGCCTTGGGAGGAGGAAACGCAGTGGGGAGGAGGGCAGGAGCCTGAGGGCGCGTGCAGTATGTCCCCACCTTCTCCCCCCACATTCACTGAGCCAACCCTCTGGCTGGCTGATGTCGGACCCCTGCCTTCCCCCCACCGTGCTGGGGTTGCTGAGACAGCTGAAGCATCTGGGGGGTACGGGGAGGTAAAGAGGAGCTCCCCCAGCCAGCCAGCACCCTTGGCAATGTCCCACCGGGACCCCCAACAGGGACTCCAAGGCAGGTGATTACGCCAAGGCAAGTAAGATCACTCTTACTCCTTCTGCGAAGAGCTGGGGCGGGGGGGGGGGGGGGGGGGGGGGGGCGGCTAGCCCAGAAAGTACTCTAGTGGCTCCCACCGTCCCAGCCAGGAGAAGGAGCCCTCCACACCCACCCTCCAGCCTCGGCCCCTGCCTCCCCTGCAAAGGGGACCCCGCTGCCCCGTCCGTCCGTACTTGTGGCTCTGCTGCCGGATCTGCTCCAGTTCAAAGACCGTGTAGGGGCGGATGGAACGGTGCCCGGGCAGGCCTGGGCCCATGGGAATCACAGGGATAATTCTGGGCAGGGACAGAGGGGAGGAGGAGGGTTGGAGAGTGAGAAATCCCATCGTCCAAATCTGGCACTCCACGTTCTACGTGCCTGCGGAGCCTTCCTGTCCAGGGTCTGGCGGAGGGCAGGTCGGAGGGCCGGCAAGCAGTCAGGCATACAGGAATGGACCCGTGGGAGAGGAGACGAGACGAGGGAGGACAAGACTCGGAGGCAGGTAGGGAACGGGCGAGATACAGCCCCCCTGTGCCCGCCCTCATTATGGCCACCAGCTGGGGTTGGCCAGGGGGGAAGCACTCACTGTCCGGTCACAGGTGTCTCCAAGGGACGGTCGCACGAGAGGCAGTGGAAATGTGCCAAGAGCTGCCTGTGGGGAGTGGGATACACACAGAGGGTGAGAGCCCTGCCCAGGGGCTCTGGAATGGGAGAGGAGAACGCAGAAGGGCTTGGCCCCCTGCAGGCCAGGCGGCTGGAAGCTCGGCTCACCACGGTGGCAGACCCCAAGCCACCAGAGGCAGATCCAGCCCTGTTCCCTGGGAAACCCACTAGCTTCTAGACGTGCCTGCTGCTGGGCGCTCACCCAGCACCCACCTGTCCTAACCCAAAGCCTGCCGGCCGGGTTTCAGAGGGTCCCTGAGGACCTGTGTGAACCTCGGGGGCCCTCTGGCGGCCAGGAGTGGAGATCCTGGGATTCGAGCCTGCTGTGGGCTGGGCCCCCCAGGACCAGGCTCAGACCTGGGGACCTTGGGCCCCTCCCTGTCACAGCGACCCAGCGGAGCTCGCCCGCTACCCGGAAGCCTTAGCCTCTCTCCCCTCCCTTTGTCCACCGCGGTCGTCACTAGCCTGAGCTGGAAGAGCTTTTCGAGCTCTCAGATTCTGTCACGCCAACTTTGGGGTGGTCCAGTGGGATCGGCCATCCTCCCAGCGCACACTGCGTGGGAGCTGTTCATCTGGGGACCCCCAGGACCCACCCACCCCAGGCAGCGTGTGCCAACCCCGCCCCCACGCGTGGGCCAGGCCTCACTTCCGCATGGCCGCTGCCTCGTCCGCCTGGTAGAGGGGAGGGCGCTCTTTAAGCTGTTGCCGCAAGGCTTTCCACCGGTCCTCCAGCAACTGCTTCACGGGGTCCAGCTCCAGGCGGTCCAGCTGCGGGCCGGGGTGGGCCACCGGTGAGCTCCGGGAAGGCGGGGTTCGGGGCGGGGGTACGGTGGGGGGGGGGCGATCTGCGGCACCTGGAGACGAACTGCCATCTGCCCTCACCTTGCTGTCCATCTCCACCAGCAGCTTGTCCAGCATTTTCTGCCAGTCCCGCTCCTGCCCGCTCATTTTAGACATCAGCTCCTGCATCATGTGGTTCAGCTGCTCCGTGGTGGCGTCAAACTGGACCCGGCTCACTTTGGCCTCCAGGGCACTCTTGTCAGCTTTCTGGCCGTGAAGAGAGGAGGGGGTCCCCCAGATGGGAGAGGGAGCCCTGGAGGGGCCGCATTGCCCTGAGGCATCAACCCTGGACGTTGAGCTCTGCCCCCTTCCCCGCCCCAATAGGCTCCTCCCCTCCCGGCCTTCCAGAGCTTCCAGAGAATGACCGGCGAGATCTCCTGGGACACAGGTGGCTCTTCCAGGCCGGGCCCTTACCACGTCAATCTCCATCTCCAGGTGCTCCCTGTTGGCCTTCTCCTTCTCGAGCTTCTCCAGACCCTGGTACAACACCTGGGAGGCCGAGGGAGCAGAGGATGAGGAGCGGGAAGTGAACGGCCTCACCCCCCGCCCCCCAGCCGCCCTGCCGGCCCCTCACGTCAATGTCCTTCTGCTTCTGCCGATGGTCCTCGATGAGGCTGCCGGTGGTGATGTTGAGTTTCTCGCAGTCGCCCTGTACCTGCAGGATGGCGCTCTGGATGTGGCCCAGCAGCTCTTCGTCCTGCGGGGAGGTGGCACACAGGTGTTGGGCGCCGCCCCTTAAATCATCGCCCAGCAGGTGACGCTGACTTCAGACCCCTTTTCTGGCTCTCCTCCGCAGTTGCCCCCTGCAGTGGGGAGGCTCTCTGCTCTTTTCCAAGTGTCCCCCTAACTGGACGTGAGCTTCAGTCTCCCACCTCCCCACGGACTAGCCTCCAGGGAACTGGCCCCCCTTTGGGGGAGACCAGAACAGGCGATGGAGAGGCTCCGGAGTGGCCCCCGAGAGCTGGGATGTGGCCTACGGTCTCCCCATCTGCCCTGAGCTGGATCTGAACTCCAGAGTCCAAGAGGTAGGACTCAGGGACTTGTGCCCGTCCCTGCCCCCACCAGCAAGCCTGCCCTTCTGTGGGGAATTAAGAAAGGTGCTGGAAGGCTGGCATGAGGGGACTTAATGAGCCCTAAAGCTATGCCAGCGTCCCCGAGGCACACGAATACCTGGCTCTTCACCTCAGCCAGCTCTGCCGTCCCACCCCTACGGAGCCAGCTCTTCCCCGTGGTCTCCTGTCCCCAGAGCCAGCTCTGTTGCTGCCCCCACTGTGACCCCGTGAAAGGACCTGGGACTGTTGTGGGGTCAATAAAGAGCTCCACAATGGAAAACTGGCCCTCAGGCCCGTTAAAGCTCCACCAGCCACTCCCTGCTCTGTGGGCCTCTGAGCTGTGGCTCCCCCGCTGGGGGCCGCGTGTGGCCACACGAGGAGGGAGGCCAGCGGGAATCACCTGGCTCTGCAGCTTGGCTTTCTTGGAGGGCCGGGTGGCAGCCAGATTGGTGACCATGTCCTGGAGCTGCTCGTAACGCTGCACCAGCATGCTGACCTGATGGCCCAGGTCCAGGCTGCAGGCCGGGCAGGCGGTCTCAGGGTCGATCTGGCTAGGTGCCGAGGCCGTTAGGATCTTGCGAGGAGTCATGCTCATGGACAGCAGCGTGGAGGATGAGGCCAGCATGCTCTCGATGATCGTCCTGAGCTTGTCCAGCTGGGCGCGGGCGAGAAGGCAGGTGCAGGGCGGTGAGTGAGGCACGGCCACCTTCTGTCCACACTGCCACTGCTAGCGTGTGCTTTCTGCCCCTGGCCTGTGCGATGCAGGCGGTCGCTGCAGCCTCACAGAGAGTGCGGCCGATGGGAGATGCCCAGTGCCTGTCCTTTAAGTAGTGAATATGGTGCTCAGGGAGTGAAGCATTAATGCTGAATAAAACCCTTGCAGGAGGGAGGTTTCGGGACCTTTCTCCAGCCAGCTCATTGAGTCAAGGCAAGGACATAGCTCTTCTAGCTAAACCCTAGGGTGGTGATGTCAGTTAGCCAGTCCACAAACACTGAGAGGAGCCCGACGACACACCGACACGGCTCCAGGCCCTGGCGACGGGAGGGGTGGGCTCACACATGCTCTGTCCCCATCCAGCGTGTCGGTAACAATAAATCAGTGGGGTCAGAGCTACTTCTGCTGCGGGGGTCTCTCACGGTCTGGGCGGGAGCAGGTTCCTTCCACTGGCTCTCCTGCTCTCTTCTGTTCCCCACAGTCCCGGTTTGTCACCACAAAGGACTGGTCTCGGGTCAGCACCCGATTTGGGGGCAGCCAGTCCCACAGGCGTTTGACCTTTTGCCTGGCTCAGAGAGGGGCTGGGCCAATCTAACCCCCTCTTGGAAGTGTGCGACGTTGTCGGGCCTTGGCAGCCACTGTGGGCCGTGTGTGAGAGATAAGAAAGCTGGCCGAGAGTCCCGCGGAAGAGAGATGTGGAGGTATTTGAGAGAAATGGAGAAGAACAGGGACACAGAGGCACAGGTACACACAGAAACAGACACAGAAAGACAGACAAGCGGGGGGGCCCCCCGGTGAGACTGCCCCCTGGAGGTTCTGCTCTTTCCCAGCCCCCGTAACCCCGTGCCCTTTCAACCGAGCTCCCTTTTGCCTGAGCTCAGTGAGACTCTTGCTCGCGCCCAGAAGAGCCCACACTCTTCTGAAGAGCCCATGATAGCATGTCAAAGGGCCCCTGGGATAAAAAGGATGGATTAATTCTAGAAGAGAGGATGATGCAGTGGAGTTGGGAAGAACGAGTAGCAGTCGTTTGGGTAAGAAGGGGTGGCAGGGACATTCCAGGGAGAGCGGCAGTGTGTTCAGAGAAACGTGGGAAGCCCAGGTGGCTGGAGAATCGGGAGTGTGGAGGCTGGGGCCTCGAAGAGGCTGTGGCAGGAGGCCAGGCCGGCCCAGCAGGGAGCGGCTTCTCTCTGAATATGCCCTCCCACTCCCACCCCTGACAGCCCAGAAGTGGCTAAGCTCAGACATGAGCTTTGGAGTGACGACTCTGGGACACATCTGCTGCTCCTCAGGCCCCACACTGGACAGCTGGCTTTGGGGTCACGAAATGGAACACGCAGGTGCTCTGGCAAACTTGGAAATGGCCCAGAATGGGGCCTCCAGCACCGAAGGGCTCCTGACATGAGTCCCCTTGGCCCAGTGGCTTTTCCTATCTGATCCTTCCACAAGTGCTCAGAGGGCTGTCTAGACACTCCTCAGTGGGGACCCTCTGGGGTGACCAACGGTAGCATCACTCAAGATTTAAAGGTAGACATTGTCAAGAGCGTGTAAAGGGGGGGCGCCTGGCTGGCTCAGTAGGTTAAGTGTCCACCTTGGGCTCAGGTCACAATCTCAGGGTTTGTGGGTTTGAGCCCCGCATCGGGTTCTGTGCTGACAGCTCAGGGCCTGGAGCCTGCTTTGGATTCTGTGTCTCCCTCTCTCTCTGCCCCTTCCCACTTGTGCTCTATCTCTCTCTCTTAAAAATAAATAAACATTAACAAAAAATTAAGAGCGTGAAAAGAGAGTGGGAGAAAGTATTTGCAAATCATATGTCACGTAAGAGTCTAGTAGCCTCACCGCCCACGGCCAACTCTGAGAAGGGGCCTGGTTCCTGCCCCTGAAGAGTCTAGAATCCTTACCTGGTCCTGCAGGTAGAGAGAGGCTTCGGAGACTGAATGTTCCATGCTGACCTTGCCCCGCTCTTGGCTCTCCCTGAGCTCGGCCAACTCCTTCTCAATGTCGGCCACGGTGACTCTGAGAGACGGGCAGGAGGGATGGCCTGGCCCCACCGGCCGCCCAAAGGGCCCAGGCCCACCGGGTCCACCAGGGGCAGAGAAAGATGCACACCAGGGCTCTCCCAGCCACCCTGCAGCAGGTTCCGTCTAGGGAGTCCCAGGTGCCGCGTGTCCCGGAGGTGTGTGCCCGCCTGCTGGCCTGAGAGGTTTCTAGGGGGTGAGACCTGACATCACAAAGTGAGGGCTCTTGAGGGGCTCTGGCAAGTGCTCTCCTACAGCCTCCGACTGGGGAGAGAGACTAGCCTCTTTTTTCCTTCCTAGCCCTGGTGCTGAGCTGTTTTAAGAACTTAGGAAATTTTCACCAGTAACTTGAGCTAGACACGGACACCCTGAAGGGCAGACACAGCCCGGGTCAAAGACAGGGCCCGGTTCAGACTGTGAGTGAACCCAAGGCTCCTTGGCTGGGAATACGTGATGCCAGGACACAGGCTGCCCTTGGCAGGGGCGTTTTACCTGAGGATTCCCAGCTGCGTGCTCAGCTGGTCGTCTTTCATTTCTTTTCCGATTTCCTGTTCCCTTTCGCCCTCCAGGAGCCTCTGTATCTTGTCCAGCTACAAACCCAACGGAAGAGGAAGGTCAGGCAGGCTTGAGTTCTTTGCTTTCTGAACATGCTCCTGCAGCCCGAACAAGCCCCTTTCCCCAGTCCCGGTCCTGGTCCTATCCTCTAACAAGAGCCATCCATCAGAGTGTCCCTTCCGGACATCCATCGATCCATCTATCCGTCCATCCTGGGCATGTGGACAGCTGGCATTAAGAGAGCAGCTGAAGGTCTAGCAGCTCCTTGCCATGACCACTGGCCCCAGACAGTCCCACAAACTTGGCTCCAAGGCTGCTGCAGAGACAGTGGGCTTTGCTGGAAAGGGCCCCATGTGATGCAAGGAGCACAGGCCTCCTTGTTGGCTCGGCTGAATCTTAACAGCTTTGAGCGTCAGGTTTTAGATCCAGGAAATGGACACGGTGATGCTTGAGGTGCGTTTCCTATCTGATGGGTTTGTAAAGATCCGACGAGATGATGTCAGCGAGAGGACTGTGTAATCTATCGAAAGACTAGTGCAAAGTGGGATTGCTGGCTCTCAAAGGCCAAGTGGGTGGACCCTCCCTTACTTACTTTGGCTCTTTCCTGCCGCACTTCTTTGGTCAAGGCCTTTAAGGTCTTCATCTGTTCCTGCAGGTCAGGTGGTATAGTCTTTTTGACTATGAAAATGGAGGCCTTATAGTCAGAAGGGTGGGATCTCCACCAGGCCCCCCGTCCCAGCCCCCCACAGTGAAACTACCCTGGAAAGCAGCAAGATGTACCTGCTTTTCCTGGTGACTGGGTGGAGGCGATGGGAAGAAAGCAGAGGGGGGTGTTTTCACCCCATAAAAATCCACCTGATGCTTAATATTCTAAAGGGCTTTGGGACTACTGACCCACACTTTCCACCCAGCTCTCAAATCTTAATTATTCTCTGGTCCCACAGCTGTGAACAAAGGTGAAGTTGAATTCTTCCAGGTCCCCCCCCACACACCCCTGGGTGCTACTGCCGCCCTTGCCCGCTGTCCTCAGCTGCTGTCCAGAGAGCCTGATGAGGCATCAGAGCCACCTTACTCTTCTGCTGAGGCTTCTTCACTTCTACTGGTTTAATTCCAGCTTTTGGACCCCCAAGGCTATGGTAGAACCCAGAGTGGCTTTTCAAGAAAGGATATGCTATTGGCAACGACTCAGGAAGAAACTCAGCTGCCAGGAGAGGAGGCCGGGGGGAGGTTACAACACAGTGGTCCCTCCTCCACATAAGTGGTACCTACCCATGAGTGAAAGCAAGTACTGTAACTTCTCTAAGTCCGTCTGGCCAGCCTTCTCCTCATCCAGCTCCTTCATGTTCTCCTTGAGCTCTACATAAAGGCCAATGAGCTCTCCCATCAGACGAAATGTTTCCACTGCTATAGGGAAGCTGGGAGACAATTTATCCAGGGAATCATGTCTTTCGCTCTGGACATTGACCCTTCCGGATGAGACTCGGTAGAGATCGTTGAGAAAGACTGTACTCTTGGCAGAGGTGGCTTCTTGGCTTGGGGTAGTCTGGACAGAAATTCCAGCTCGGTCTGAGGTATGTGTTTGTTGTGGATCCACACTGACCTGGAGCTGATCTACCCCAGGAAAGCCTGGGCCCCGAGGGCCAGGGTACGTTAGGTCACGGGATTCTGGGATAGAGTATGACTGGTTGTGCTGGTCTGCACCTGGTTTTATTTGGCCGCCCTGATCTGTGCCCGGATGTATCACGCCTGGCTGGTAAGTTTCTGATAAACCCTCTTGGTCAGTACCTGGTGGTGCCAAGCCTTGACCGGAGAGGAGCGGTGACACCTGGCCATGCTGACCTCTGCTAGGAGGCATTACACCATGCTGATATGGATATGGTGATATAAATCTTAGAGACTCCGGGTGGAATGTTGGAAAGCCACGAAGCTCTGTGCTTGATGGCATTGAGCCTTGCTGATCTCTACCGGGTTGCCTCAAGCCACGCTGATCAGTAAGAGGCTGCATGAAACCACGTGGAAGTGCACCAGGCTGGACCAAACCGCGAGGATAGGCACCAGGTGGAACCAAACCTTGTGGATAGGCACCAGGCTCCACTGAACCGGGAAGATATGCACCTGGCTGTAGCAAACCAGGTGGATAGGCACCAGGTTGAAAAACGCCACGTGGACCTGGGCCAGGCTCTGCCAAACCACGCTGCCCCACTCCACGTTGCACCAAACCAGGCTGACCTGCACCAGGTTGTACCAAATCGGGCTGACCTGCACCAGGCTGGACCAAACCACCCTGATCAGCACCAGGGTAGACCAAACCACGCCGATCCATTCCGGGTTGCACCAAACCAGGCTGACCTGCACCAGGTTGACCCGCACCAGGCTGGACCAAAGCAGGCTGACCCATTTGAGGTTGCACCAAACCAGGCTGACCTGCTCCAGGTTGGGCCAAACCATACTGACTCACTGCAGGTTGCACCAAACCAGGCTGAGCTGAACCAGGTGGGACCAAACCAGGCTGTGCTGCACCAGGTTGTGCCAAAACACGCTGATCCGTTCCAGGTTGGACCAAACCACCCAGATCCATTCCAGGTTGCACCAAGCCAGGTTGACCTGCTCCAGGTTGGACCAAACCAGGCTGAGCTGCTCCTGGTTGCATCAAACCAGGCTGGGCTGCTCCTGGTTGGACCAAACCAGGCTGACCTGCTCCAGGTTGGAC
>NC_064814.1:5045434-5045829 GCF_023721935.1 Panthera uncia | reverse complement strand
GCACCAAACCACGCTGAGCTGCACCAGGCTGCACCAAACCAGGCTGAGCTGCACCAGGTTGCACCAAACCAGGCTGAGCTGCACCAGGTTGCACCAAACCAACCTGAGCTGCTCCAGGTCGGACCAAACCACGCTGACCTGCTCCAGGTCGGACCAAACCAGGATGAGCTGCACCAGGCTGCACCAAACCAGGCTGAGCCGCTCCAGGTTGGACCAAACCAGGCTGAGCTGAACCAGGTTGTGCCAAACCACGCTGACCCATTCGGGGTTGGACCAAACCACCCAGATCCATTCCGGGTTGTACCAAACCAGGCTGACCTGCTCCAGGTTGCACGAAACCAGGCTGACCTGCTCCTGGTTGGACCAAACCAGGCTGACCTGCTCCAGGTTGGACC
>NC_064814.1:5033767-5045424 GCF_023721935.1 Panthera uncia | reverse complement strand
TGACCTGCTCCAGGTTGGACCAAACCAGGCTGAGCTGCTCCTGGTTGCACCAAACCAACCTGAGCTGCTCCTGGTTGCACCAACCCAGGCTGAACTATGCCAGGTTGCACTAAACCACGCTGATCCATTCCAAGTTGGACCAAGCCACGTTGATCCATTCCAGGCTGCCCCAAATCGCACTGATCCATTCCAGGTTGGGCTGAATCTTGCTGACCCAATCCAGGTTGCATCAAACCAGGCTGATCTGCACCAAGCTGTACTAAACCAGATGGATATGCATCAGGGTACACCAAATCAAGAGGATAGGCACCAGGCTGGACCCAGCCACCGGAATATGCACCAGGTTGAACCCAGTCAGGTAGATAAGCACCAGGCTGAACCAAACCACTTTCATCTACCACAGGCTGCACCAAACCACGCTGATCCATTCCAGGTTGGACCAAACCAGGCTGACCCGCACCAGGCTGGAGCAAACCAGGCTGGACTAAAGCATTCTGTTCTGTGCCAGTTGGTCCCAAACCGTGCTGATCGATGAGATGCGGAACCAGTCCATGCTGCTCCATGCCAGGCACTGCCAGTCCTTGCTGATCCATGCTGGCTATTAAAAATCCATGCTGATCCACGTGAGGAGGTACCAATCCACGCTGAGCCACATCAGGCTGTCGGTCCGTGCCAGGAAATATCATGCTGTGCTGATACGTGCTAAATGGAACCATACCAGGCTGATCTGTACTAGGTGGTCGCAAGCCTTGCCGATCTCTGCCAGGTACCAGTGGTGGCATCATACCACGCTGAGCCATGCCCTGCTCATCCATTCCAGGTGGCGTCATACCAAGCTGACCCACGCTGAGGGGTACCACACTGTGTGGGTAAGTGCTATGATGGAGCGATGCAAGCTGATCCATGCCAAGCGGTGCTGTTCCACGTTGGTCTGGCCTCGGATAGATTTGACCATAGCTAACATGTACCCCCCCCTGCTGATCTGGGTACACGTGAGGATGCTGATCTCCGATCGCGGTGGCTGAGGGCAAGTCCTGTTGAACTAGACCAGGGTGTGCCTCTCGTTCATCTTTTCTTAGATATGCTGAGGTGTGCGGCTGCAGCTCTCTAGTCCTGTGACGATCTGACTCTAGTCTGAATTGGGACACAGGTGGCTGATGGGACTTTGCCAAGCCAGCCTCGTCACGGGCCCTTGGGTGCTGTCCTCTACCAGGGGATGCAGTGGCGGGGGTGCTTTTCTTTCGTTCCCCGCCAACTCCTTCGGAGGGGTATCCCATGGCACTGAGTCCTGATAAGGTCCGATCGGAACCATGACCATCTGCAGAATCCACAGTTGGGTCAGCACTTGAGTGCTTGGTGGAGGCTCCGTCATCCGATGTTAAGGAAGTATGCTTTTTGCGTTTAAGGAGTCCCGTTGTTGTCTCTGAGCCCTGGTTGGAGTGGAAGAAAGAGGTCAGTAAGTGTAAGTAGAAAGTCCTCACTATGAGACACGAAGGAAAGAAAATCTGGGACGTCTGACAAGGATGACTTAGGGCCTTTGGAGAAACCTCTGGGCCCCAAGACTAAGCTGGACACAAAGACTTTGACGTTCTTGAAGGACAGGTCTCCAAAGCTTTGAGAATCTGCACATTTGTAAGTGGCACCATAAGATGTTATTTTTTAAGTTTCTTTATTTGAGAGAGAGAGTGTGCGTGTGTGCGTGTGCGCGCATGAGTGGGGGAGGGGCAGAGGGAGAGGGAGAGAGACAATCCCCGGCAGGCTCTCCATTGTCAGTGTGGAGCCTGACATGGGGCTTGGACTCACGGAACTGTGAGATCATGACCCGAGCTGAAACCAAGAGTCAGATGCTTCTCCCACTGAGCCACCCGGTGCCCTGCCACCATAATATGTTAATTCCCTTCATAAAGGACAGCGGGAACACTACCCAATACAAGTGATCCACTCCAACTATTGCTGGGTCTACAAACAAAGGACATGAGTCATTTTATTAAGTTTAAAATATAAGGTCTACCCCATCAGTGGCCCATTGCTGATGGTAAAAGTATACACGGCAGGGCGAGTAAACCATGTCTCCAAAATGTAAGCGCACCAACTCTTGTACTCGGAAATCCTATAGGTAAGATTTTCTCTGTGGACTCTTACAAAGGGCTGCCGGGATATATATACAGAGTCTGCAGCATTGTTTATGAAAACAGATTATCAGTAGGGGGCTGATCTAGTTAGGGGACACACCCATACAGGAGAATACTAAGAATCCGTTAAAAGAAAAGAGGGACCATTTCCATTTCCAGCCCAAATGAAGTGACAGGAACTGGATTTACCCTCCCATCTGTAATAACCAAAAGTCAAAAACCAAAAGCAACAACAATGAAATAGACACGCTGGAAACCGGCTAGTGAAGGCTGCCAACCCCTGAAACATGGGCAGGCCAACTACGTGAGCTCTACTGCCTTAAGAGAGTTTCCAGGCTACAGTGCCAGGAGAGGGACTCCCCGAGTTGAGGAGAGAGAGTTGAGCCTTCAGGGAGACTGAGGCCACAAGGGCTCACAGGACAGAGTATCAGAAAGAAAGGACATGCACCTAGAGAGGACTCCGGAGCTCTGCAGAGGGCCCCCTTTGGGTATCCAGCACAGAAATGATCAGCATGACTATGTGAGGAAGCTACCCAAGGCTGGGAAGGGAGCCATCTGCAAGGCTGGAGGGAACCGTGCCCAGACTCTCCTGGGGTTGGGAACGGTGCCGGTTTCTATCAGCCAGTTTGGAAAAAAACTCCTAATTCGGGGGAGAGTGCTCAGAAAGGTGTTGCCTCAGAAGTGGAGAATAAGCGGCTCTATGCCGAACGCTGCTATGAACCCCCTAAGAAAAGAACCCCAAAACATATACAGAAAAAGAAACAAGGGAATGAAAACAGGGCACGAGAATACAATTATGTAACACCAAAGAGACGCGATTGAGGAATGGGGGAATGGAAAAGACCTAAGATATATGGAAAACACATAGCAAATGGAAGACGTAAATCTATTTCATCAGTAATTAAACACCCCATCCAGGAGGCGCCTGGGTGGCTCAGTTGGTTAGGCATCTGACTCTTGATTTTTGGCTCAGGTCATGATCTCACAGTTCATAAGATTGGGCCCTGCGTTGGACTCCATGCTGATGGTGCACAGCCTGCTTGGGATTCATTCATTCTCTCTCTCTCTCTCTCTCTCTCTCTCTCCCTCTCTCTCCCTCCCTCCCTCCCTCCTGCTATGCCCCTCCCCTGCTCATGCACGCACTCTCTTTATCTCCCAAATAAACTAAAAAACAAAAAAAAGGAAAGAAAAAAAGAAGCACTCCAGTCTGAAGTCTCCAATCAGAAGGAGATTTGCAGAATGGATTTAAAAACCTGATCATTGTGGGGCACCTGGGTGGCTCAGTCGGTTGAGCCTCTGACTTTGGCTCAGGTCACGATCTCACAGTGTGTGAGTTCGAGCCCCGCATCGGGCTCTGTGCTGACAGCTCAGAGCCTGGAGCCTGTTTCGGATTCTGTGTCTCCCTCTCTCTGCCCTTCCCCTGCTTGTGCTCTCTCTCTCTCTCTGAAAAATAAACATAAAAAGAAAAAAAAAAAACTGACCACCGTGTGCAGCTTTTTCTTTCTGCATCTGGAGGCACATGAGACCTTGTCCACAGACTAGGCAGCCATGGCCAGGGAGGACACAGCAGCAAGCACCAGCGTGTGTGTCCTGGGCAGGGGTGGTGCCGGCACAGTACGTGTTCACCTTAAAGAGGAACGTGAGGCAGAAGTCCAAGGTCACTGAGATGCCTGTATCCAAGCCCTGCATCTCTGGATGTTGCATATTGTCTATGCTGTTGTTCTAGGACAAGTTTAAGAACAGAACTCGGAGTGCCTTTAAGGACAACTGACTAACCAAGAAATAACTAATAAAAAAAATCTGCTGTGTATGTGAAAATGAGGTCAGAATTCCAAAAAAGTTCAGGTCATATCAGGAGCCTTATAAGAAATGATCTGTGGTCTTATCAAAGAAGGACCTTGCACGCCTTCAGGTAATAATAGACTCTGATAGGACTCTAAGTGGGTTTTCCTAGTTCCTAAAAAGGGAAAAGATGCTCACCATGACAATTATAAGCTGGTGACAAACGGAGGTCCAAAAAAGTTACTTCAACAAAAAGGAAAAGATTATGCTACAAAAATTGATCCTGTTCCTACCATAGAGGAGAAGTACCCCTAATATGGTTGAATGGAACCCTAAATCACAGGGTTTGCTTATTGAACAAGCTCTACCAAGAGCTAAACTGAAAGAAAGAGAAATTGTGGCAGAATCTGATGTATGTTCAAGGAAGGATACAAGAATTTGATATTCTTTGATAGTCTTTGATAAGCTCCAACGACACAGTCTCCCTGTGTTCAAATTTCAGCTGGGTGCTGATGATGTACTGTAGGAAGTTACCCATCAGGCTGGCGTTTATCACCCAAATGTCAGAATCATGACCGGCTTCATGGATTTTGATGACAACGGGGTGTTCGAAGGACTTAGAGGAGAACCAATTCATGAATTTAACAAACATGGTGCCTTGAACACCACAGAACATTTTGATCAACTACAAGACAGTAACAACAAAATTCTGGGAGACTCCCAAGGAGGCTTGAGGTTGGCAGATGGACTATGGCCAATGCTGAACACATTCTGGAAACTGGATTTCAAAATGATAGGGTGGGTGAACTCTTAGAAAAGTACATGCACTCTTATGATATTCCTTTAGTAAAAGATGAATCATTGGACATAGCCACCACTGTCTTACAGAAGATTCTATAAACAAGCATTCTTCAAGAAGACCTCTTTCCTCTGGAGGCAACAGATACAAGAACTGCTTGTCCATTCATCTTGCTACAAAACTCTTATTTATAATATATTCTTGCCCTTGAAGGTTTCCTTTGCGCTACTCAAGTATCTTCAGACACACTGAATCTATCGACTGGAAGTTCCTTTTTCTTCACCTCGCTCAATACACTCCTCACCATATTTTTTGACAGATTAAAGAAACAAATAAACCTTAAAGCAAAATTTGAAAAGTAACTCCCAACTTATCCAAAAATTAATTTTGTAGTTCATGTTATCACAAAGTTTTTGAAGACTTTCTTTTTTATACTGGCCAAGTTGGTAGAAGTTAAAACAGAAGTTCTATGAAATGGTGAAATAATGTGCATGATTCTAAGTATTGTTCTTTTTATAATTTGGGTGAATTATGCTGATGCTATATATTATCCTGAAATTGTGTTATGTGTGATTATTTTGTTTTAGGAACATATTTATCAGAAATGATTGGCACTTGGTGTTGAAAAACTCTGGGTGCCCACATGTCACTGCTCTTTACAAAATGTTCTATAGCGGAGGTGCCTGGGTGGCTCAGTCAGTTAAGCGTCTGACTTTTGATTTTGGCTCAGGTCAGGATCTCAGGGTTGTGAGATTCAGCCCCTTGTGGGGCTCTGCACTGGGTGTGGAGCCTGCTTAAGATTCTCTCTCTCCCTCTACCCCTCCCCCCTCACTTGCACTCTGTCTAAAAAAATAAATAAATAAAATTAAAAAACCCAAAATGTTCTATAATGAAGCACTGATAATACACATGAAATGAAAAGCAAAAACAAAAAAATAAAACTGATTCATGATCCAATTATATGCTGTCTGTAAGAGACATATATTAGAGTCAAAGAAACAAACGAGTAGAAAGTAAAAAGATAGAAAACAATAAACCATGCAAATACTAATCAAAAGAGAGCTGGAGGGATGCCTGGCTGGCTCAGTCAGTGAAGCATGCAACTCTTAATCTTAGGGTTGTGAGTTTGAGCCCCATACTGGGTGTAGAAATTATTCCCCCCACCCCCAAAAGAAAAGAACAGAAGAGAGCTGGAGTGACTGTACTAACATCAGACAACATTGTTAATAGAGACAAAGAAAGACATTTTATACTGACACAAGAGTCAATTCATTAGGAAGACCTAATAATTTTTAAAAAATATATGAACTGAGCAACAGAGCTCTAACATACATAAAAAACCGGACAGAATTAAAGGGAGAAATAAACAATTCAACAATAATAGTTGCAGACTTCAATACCCCACTTTCTTTTTTTTTTTTTAATTGTTTAATGTTGATTTTTGAGAGAGAGAGAGAAAGAGTGCAAGTGGAGGAGGGGCAGAGAAAGAGGGAGACACAGAATCTGAAGCAGGCTCCAGGCTCTGAGCTGTCAGCACAGAGCCAGACATGGGGCTCGAACTTATGAACCATGAGATACGCTGGGTGGGACACTTAACCGTTGACTGAGCCACCCAGGCGCCCTGATACCCCACTTTCAATAGGGATAGAACAAATAGGTAGACGATCAACCAGGAAATAGAAGACTTGAACAACACCATAAACCAACTGGACCAGCAAATATCTGTACAACACTTCACATAACAAGATCTGAATAAACATTTTCCACTATAGACCACATGTCAGGCCACTAGAACGCAAACAAAACACAAAACACAGGAAAAAATAAAGATGTTTTCAGTCATATAAATACAAGCTGAAATTCATCAGCAGCAGACTCACACTATAAGAAATGTTAGATGAAACCCATCAGGCAGACAGAAAATGATACCAGATGGAAACCTGGATCTACACAAAGGGACAAAAAGCACTGGAAATGGAAACTACATGGATGAATCTATAAGATGGTTTTCTTATGACTCAAATCTCTTTGAAAGATAATTGACTGAACAAAATAAGAACAATGTATTGTAGGGTTTATAACACATGTGGAAGTAAAATGCACGACAACAATAGCACAAAGCATGAGCTGGCAAACAATGGCCACGGGCCAAATCCAGCCCATCATCTGTTTTGTTAATGATAGTTTATTGGGACACAGGCACACTGATTCATTTATGTATTGTTTATGGTTATTTTCACATAATAACAAGAGTTGAGCAATTGTGACAAAGACTATATGACCCACAAAACCTAAAATATTTACTTGCCTCCTCTAGAAAAAGTTTGCTGACCCCAGAAATAAGAGCCCCTGGAAATATGCCATTGTAAAGTCCTTATACTATGTGAAGGTGGACTGTGATTAAGCTAAAGAGGTATAAATCTATAAACCCTAAAGCAACCACTAAAATAACAAAGACTTGGAGCGCCTGGGTGGCTTAGTCAGTTGAGTGTCTGACTTAGGCTCAGGTCATGATCTCACAGTTCATGAGCTGCTGTCAGCGCAGAGCCTGCTTCAGATCCTCTGTCCCTCTCCCCCTCCCCCCACATGCTCTCAAAAAAATAAATAAAACATTAAAAAAATAACATAAAATAACAAAGACTTATAGCTAATAAGCCAACAAAAGAGGTTACAAACAAAAACATTCAAATAATACAAAAGAAGAAGACAAAGAGGGAAAAAGGAACAAAAAGCAGATGGAACGATAGAACACTAATAGCAGGATGATAACTCAACCCTAATGATATCAATAATCACACTAAATATAAATGATCTAAACAGCCGGATTAAAAAGCAGAGATTGTCGGATTGGTTAAAAAAGCAAGACTAACTCCATGTCACTCGTAAGAAAAAAACTTCATATAGAGAGACACAAATAGGTTAAAACAAAAAGAATGGGAGAAAGTACACCACACTCACAAATGTATAAGAAAAAAAAAAAAGCTGGAATCACAGTGTTAATATCAGACGAGGTAGATTTCAGAAAGAAAAATATTACTAGGGATAAAAAGGTGATTTCTTCATATAAGGAGATCAATTCATGAAGACAGCATAACAATCCTAAATATTTGTGCACCTAATAACAGAGCTTCAAAATATGTGACACAAAACCTGACAGAACTACTACAAGGAGATATGGATAAATCCACAATTATAGTCAGATATTTCACTACCTTTCCCTCAGTAATTGACAAGTAGGCAGAAAGTCAGCCAGGACACTGTATTCATTTTCTGGAGCTGTTACAACAAACAGACTGGGTGCCTTGAACAACAGAAATTTGTTGTCTCACAGCTCTGGAGGCGAGGAGGTTGAGATCCAGGTGTGGCAGGGGTGGTTCCTTCTGAAGCTGTGAGGGAGAATCTGTTCCATGCTTTCTTCTAGCCTCTGGTGGCCTCAGGCATTCACTGATGGCTATCTTCTCCCAACCATCTCTGGACAATCATCTCTCTATGTGTGTCTCTTTCTGTCCAAGTTTCCCCCTTTTATACAGACTCACTTATATTGGATTATGGCCCACCTTAATGACCTCATCTTAACTTGATCTTCTGCAAAGACCCCATTTCCAAATAAGGTCGCATTTACATGGCAGGGTTAGGACTTCAACACCTTCTGGAGGGGTGGGGGTGGGGGGACACAGAGTTTAACCCAACAGATACAGTAAACCTGAACAAAACTACAACCCATGTGACTCGACTGACATTTATAGGATACTTGCCCCAAGGATAGCAGAGGACACATTGTTCTCAAGTGCACGCAAGCATTTACCAAGAGAGACCATGCTCTGGGCCATAAAATATACATCTAACAATTGAAAAGGATCCAGGTTTGTACACATTATATTTTTTGACCACAATGGAATTAGAAATCGGTGACAGAAAGATCCCTGGCAAATCCCCAAATATTTAGAAACAAAATAAGACTGCTAAATAGATCATAGATGAAAGAAGAAATCAAAAGGGATATAGAAAGTATCTTGAACTGTATACTAGAATTTGTGGGCTGCTGCTAGAGCAATACTTAGGGACATATTTATATAGCACTAAATGCCAATACTGAAATAGAAAAAAAGTCTCAGCTTGCACTTCAAGGAACTAGCAAAAGAAGAGATTAAACCCAGAACAAGCAGAAGAAAGGAAACGTTAAAGGTCTGAGCAGAAAGCAGAAAACAACAAAGAAAATCAATAAAATGAAAAAACAAGCTATTTGGGTAAAGCAACGTGATTGATAAACCTCTAGACACACTGATGAGGAATAAGAGAAGACATAAATTACCAACATCAGGAATGTCATCAGGGAAATGCAAGTTAAAACAGGATACCACTACACAACTATGAGTATGGCCAAAATCTGGAACACTGACAACAGCAAATGCTGGCAAGGATACGGAGCAACAGAACTTTCCATTCGTTGTTGGTAGGAATGCAAAATGGCACAGCCACTGTGGAAGACAGTTGGCGGTTTCTTACAAAACGGAACATATTCTTTCTATATCCCAGCAATCACGGTGCTTGGTATTTACCCAAAGGAGTTGAAAACTTACGTCCACACAAAAACCTGCACGCAGATGCTTACAGCAATCTTATTTATAGTTGCCAAAACTTGGAAGCAACCGAGATGCCCTTCAAGTAGGTGAATGGATAAACAAATTGTGGTCCAGCCCAGATAATGGAATATTATACAGCGCTAAAAAGAAATGAGCTATATCAAGTCATGAAAAGACATGGAGGAAACTTGGGGCGCTTGGGTGGCTCAGTGGATTGAGTGTCCGATCTTGATTTCAGCTCAGGTCATGATCCCAGGGTTGTGGGATTGAGCCCTGCGTTGGGCTCCATGGTGAGTGTGGAACCTGCTTAAGATTCTGTCTGCCTCCCTCTGCCCCTCCCCTGCTCATGCTCTGTCTCTCTGTCTCAAAAACAAGTAAACATTAAAAACAACAACAAAAAAACTATGGACTTTGAGTGACATTATGAGTCCATGTAGGTTCACCAGTTGTAACAAATGTACGCTCTGTTGGGGGATGTTAGTGGGGGAGGCTATGCAGGTAGGTGTGGGCAGAAGGCAGATGGGAAATCTTTATACCTTCTTCTCAATTTCTTTCTTTCTCTTTCTTTTCTTTCTTTCTTTCTTTCTTCCTTCCTTCCTTCCTTCCTTCCTTCCTTCCTTCCTTCCTTTCTTCCTTCCTTTCTTTCTTTCCTTTCCTTCTTTTTTTTTAAGCAGGCTCCACACCTAATGTGAGGTTTGAATTCACAATCCCGTGATGAAGAGTCGCATGTTCCACTGGTGGAGTCAGCCAGGAGCCCTTATGCCTTCCACTCAATTTTGCCATGAACCTAAAACTCTACAAAGACAAAGTCTAGGGGTGCCTGGGTGGCTCAATCGGTTAAGCATCCGACTTCAGCTCAGGTCATGATCTCCTAGTCCATGAGTTCGAGCCCTGTGTCAGACTCTGTGCTGAGAGCTCAGAGCCTGGAGCCTGCTTCAGATCCTGTGTCTCCCTCTCTCTCTGCCCCTCCCCTGTTCATGCTGTCTCAAAAATAAATAAAAACGTTAAAAAATTAAAAAAAATAAAAAGATAAAGTCTATTTTTTTAAGTCAATTTTTAAACGTGGGGGAAAAACATGCCGTTCCGTAAGCCCCACTACCCTCTTTCAGGCACATCTAATCCTGACCAGAGGCTGTGCTGTGATCCCCGTGACTATCATTTTTTAGTCAGGATCCAAGTTCCCGTGATTATAATCTTTATTTTTCTCTCCTTGATTTTTTCTTTTAAGCAATCTCTACACCCATTGTGGGGCTCGAACTCACAACCCCAAGGTCGAAGAATGGCATGCTCTACGGACTAAGCCAGCCAGGGGCCTCCACCACCGCCCCCTCCCCCCAACCCCCCGTGATAATCTTAAATGTCATTCGCAACTTGTTCCACATCGATTGAGCAGCATCTGTAAAGCTGCAAAAACGCACAGCTCTCGGTAGGGGACCCTGGCCAGGGTGAGGCTGGCACCGCCCAGGGTTAGTGTGTACTCCTTGGACCCTGGGAGCCCTTAAAATCTTTGCGAAACAATTTCCTACTATTCGAATCACCTACAAGATCCCAGGAAGCACGAAAGATTTACAACGTCTTAGGGCCTCACCTTGGCAGAGCACAATACTTCCCTCTGAGGTCAGGAGCCTCACTGGTGACACTTGATGGCCCACCTGCAATCCTAGCTCTGGAACTACTCGGTGAGGCCCCAAACCATTTAACAAAAACACCGGTTCAACGACCTGGACTCGTTTTCTCCTGCCGTCTCACAAATTGCCACAGACATAGACACCGAAAACGACACGAGTTTAGAGTTGGTTATCTCACTGTTTCCATGGGTCATGAGTCTGGACATGTTTTATCTGTGTGCTCCATCAGGGCCCTCAGCCTGCAATCTAGGCCAAGCTGCGGCCTTATCTCAGGCTCAGCACTGTTGCCAGAACTCAGCTCCTCGTGCCGTGCCCGGCTGTAGCTCTTAGCTCCTAGAGGCCACTCTCGATCCCACCCACTCGGCCCCCTCCACAGGGGCCAGACTCGGGTTTCACTTTCTTGAGAAGGGTTCACCTGATTAGGTCAGGACCACCCAATCCCTCCTGAGATTAACTCAAAGTCAGTGTATTAGCAGCCTAATTATGGGAGAGGTACCAAATCATATCCACAGGTTCTGCCCACACCCGAGGGGATTATACAGGTGTGCGCAGCAGAGGGCAGGAGTCTTGGCAACCATTTTAGGGTTCTGCCTGTCACCTAGAGAGGCCTACTGGAGTTAAAATCAATCACTACAAACAACAACAAACAAAAGAGGAAGGGAGGGAGGGAGGGGGGGGAGGGAAGAAGGAAAGGAAAGGAAAGGAAAGGAAAGGAAAGGAAAGGAAAGGAAAG
>NC_064814.1:5005245-5033757 GCF_023721935.1 Panthera uncia | reverse complement strand
AGGAAAGGAAAGGAAAGGAAAGGAAAGGAAAGGAAAGGAAAGGAAAGAAGGAAGGGAGGAAAGGGAAGGAAGGAAGGAGGGAAGGAAGGAAGGAAGGAAGGAAGGAAGGAAGGAAGGAAGGAAAGGGAGGGAGGGAGGGAGGGAGGGGAAAGAAAACTGACTGCATGCAAAGATTTTGAAGGCAAATCTTAAAAGACACCCAATGTATTAATGTATTGCTCGTGTCAGAAAACCATTCCAGAACCAAATGCTGTGGACTTTGTGTCCGTCCAGGTTGCTGCCTGACATTCGGAAACAATATCGGAAAAGTTCAGGTAAACCTACAAGACTAGACAATCATTCATGAACTGCCCTCAAGAGGAAGAAGGGGACTGTATTAACCTGTTCCTGATGGCTGCCATTACAAACTACCCCACAACTTAGTGGCTTCAGAGAGCACAGATTTCTTATCGTACAGGTTGAAAGGGCAGAATTCCAAAGCTAGTTTCACTGGGCTAGAGTCAAGGTGACTGGCAGGTGCTGATTGTACAGGCTCTCGCCTTCTCCAGCTTCTTAGACTTGCTGGCATTCCTTGGCTTGTGCCTGCATGGCTCCAATCTCTGCTTCTGTGGCCACATTTCCTTCCCCTCCTCGGTAGTAGAATCTTCTGCCTCCCTCTCATCAGGACCTTTGTGATCACACCACTGGGCCCACCCAGATGATCCAGAATAAGCCCCCATCTCAAAATCCTTAACTGCTTCACATCTGCCAGGTCCCTTCTGCCATGTAAATCAACGTTATTCAGCTTGCCACAGCGCCTAAAACTAAAGCTACAGTTTACGATCCTGGAAAAATGGATATAACGGTTATGGTGGGGGGATGGAATGGGGTTTTTGAAAAGTTGGTCATTTTGGGGGCGCCTGGGTGGCTCAGTTGGTTGGGCGACTAACTTCGGCTCAGGTCACGATCTCGCGGTTTGTGAGTTCGAGCCCCGCGTCGGGCTCTGTGCTGACAGCTCAGAGCCTGGAGCCTGCTTCGGATTCTGTGCCTCCCCCCCTCTCTCTGCCCCTCCCCTGCTCTCACGCTCTGTGTCAATAATAAATAAACGTTAAAAAAAATCACTGAAAAAAGAGTAAAGTTGGTCGTTTTTGTTACTGGCATCAGATGAGACCCACATCATAGCTGAGGATCACGGGAATTAAAAATAACGGGTGCCAGGCCTGACCTCCTAACATGAACCGCACTTCAGACTCATCTCCTAGATTTCTGAACAACAAACTGTAACTACTCACCCCCCCTCCAGCTGGGAAAATCTGGAAAACAGCCATCTGTTGCTCTGTCCCTTACACCCTGCGCCAAGTTCAAGGATCTTGGAGGCAGAGATGCCAGGTGCTCTATGTTAAGACAACTTATCAACTCTCACCTTCCAAGATAGTCAATACCATGGGACTTTCCTACCAAAGTGTATCTCGTGCCGGCTCTCCTCCTCACTTCAGCAAGCCTAAGGTGGTGTCGTTTATGGTGGACCATCAATTTACGTACCGGTAGAAAAAGGGAAATGCTGCCAATCAATTACAAAATACCATCAACTCAAAGACACAACCTGATTTCAGAGACGCTAAAATGTGAGGGGGGGGGGGGAATGTACATCTTGGAATCAATGGGTCTATTTTGAGTCAAAATACATTTCTTTTAAGCCCCTCCTTCCCTGTTAGCCTGTTAGGTTGTGATCTGAACGAGGAGGATGTAAGATGAAGTCGTCTCTATGCAGGATTCATCTAGCGCTCCCTCCCGGACTGGGGCTTTCAGTCCTTCCCGCCTTAAATGAGATCTGCACCCCCAATCCACAGAACCTACCAACTATGTCCTTGACGCCGAGACATTACGACATTTTAATTTCTGTTTCCCCGGGGATGTGCCATTTTGCCCAGGTAGATGAGAGCAGGGTCAGTCTTGGGAAGCCCTTCCTCCCGATTGCGCCACTGTTCTTTGGGTCCTGAAGCAGAAGATATCTAAATGCTGATCCCAACTTCACAGTTGTACTGGAATACAACTTTTAATTTTTGCTTTCTACTCTGTTTAGAGGCCACAAAGCTTTGAAGAGAAAACGCCCTTTATCTCGGACAGGCTATCTCTGCAAGAGAACGTCTGTGCTCAGGGTCCGTGGGCCTGGTAAAATGGTTGCTGAAAAATTCTTCCATTGTTAAATGCCCGTCACAAAGGGATCTAGCTGGAAATTCAGATTCAACACTGTGATGACAGGAGAGTGGGGAAGCTTTTTCCTCCCTTAACGAAAGTTTTGATTGGTGGGCTAGGGTAGGCTCTTCTTGGTTCTGACCCCTAGTAGTAGGACAGGAGGAGGGAAGGAGAGGCAGCAGAAGCAACATCATCATTCTTGGGTATATGTGTGAATAAGGCCACCCACCCAATCAAAGGAGGGAGGCAGAGACTCCGAGCACAGTGAGGCGAGGTGTTGATCACCAAACGTTAATCAACGTCCTTGCAAGAGTGGGCATCTGACAGACGGGCACACTCTGGGCAGTTACAGCAGACAATTTACCTCCTAGCACGCAAGTCCCTCCCCTGGTTCCTCATTGGCTGAGTGCTACAGAGGTAAGTCCCTCCCCTGATTCCTCACTGGCTGAGTACTACCGAGGTTACAGCCTTACCCGGAAGTTGCCTATGCCCATGTAAGGCAAAAAGTAGTCAGACTGGAACAAATGTACATTCTTTGAGGTGACGCAGAGACTTCAGTTTTTTGGCGCATGCTCATTGCAAAGCCCACAAAAATAAGGCCTCGAATCAGAGACGGGGGGGGGGGGGGGGGGGAAGGACGAGGAGGGGACGTGCATAAGGGGGTGCGACCCTTTTAGGGGGGGGGGGGGGGGTTCATACATGTTCCAATAGATTGTAAACCTACTGTTAGCATAGCTTTTATCTGGTATTTCTGAAAACGAATCATCTCCCTTACTTCTTACGGTATACAAAGTTGTAAAGAACACCCTGTTGCCCCTCAGAATACGCCTCTGGCTGGCACTGGGCTGTGTCCCCAAGTACATTCAACTCCTGGGACGGGCACCTTCCTCCTCAGTTCTGAGCTCCCATAACCGTAGCTGCTACGTGTGTGCTTGCAGCCTTCCTCCTCCAGATCAAAACACAACTCCTTTCCCATGTCTGGCGTTCCAGATATGATATTGACTCCTCTGTGCTGATCACCCCTGTACTCACCGTCCCCAGTGTGTGTCCTGACCCCCTACCTAGGACACAGGCAGATGCTGTGCCTCGGCATCGCCTCAGAGCTACCGCCCACCGGCCAAAACACATAGTTGACCTTAACGATGCTGAGTTTTGGGGCGCCTGGGTAGCTCGGTCAGTTAAGCATCCAACTCTTGATTTTGGCTCAGGTCGTGATCTCGCAGCTCATGGGTTTAAGCCCTGCATCGGACTCCGCGCTGATAGCATGGAGCCTGCTTGGGATTCTTTCTCCCGTTCTGCTTGCTCTCTCTTTCAAAAAGCTTTAAAAAAAAACACGCTGATTTTTGAAATCCTAATTTCATAAAGGGTCCCACCAACAGTGCAAGAACGATGGGGCTCCGGCAGGTCTGTCGTGTTTTCTCAGCCTGACACAGGGACGCTCTCCACGCGTTCATTTTGGTCTGTGCGGCAGGTGGACTCGTCATTACCAGAACTTGTTCTCTTGCGTTCTCAAAGATGTTTTCATGTTTATAATCTATCCTCATTTGCTCCTGGGCTTGTTCACGATTACGAGCAACTGTCAAAACACACACACTTTCTTACCTCCGGAGAAGCGAAAATGTCTAAAGGAGCTTATATTGTGCTTAGTTATAGGTCTGGCAGGTATCTCCTATGGCACCTTGAGAAAATGCGTAGTTCACTTAAAACAACTGGTACGTGCACAAAACCTTTGGCTTAAAACACACACACACACACACACACACACACACACACACACACACAGCAAAAGCAGAGGCAACCTTTTTCCAGGCCATTCCTTTCGTTTGCAGGGTCCTCTTCCAACTCCTCTGAAGATGCACCCCCTTCAAAAAGCACCCACGTAATAGTGAACGTGCCCCAGATGGCCACTTGGTGGCGCCAAAAGGTCCATTGTCTCCCTGGTTTGTGTGAGTAGTGGGGTGGGGGGAGAGGGTGCTCCTTTCTGAGTAATCCAGAGGCACAAAGCCAGGAGAAGGGGAATGTCCAGACCAAAAGGGCAACTGATCCTCGTCCTTGAGGGCCATTTGAGAATACCCAATTTATTCAAGCGGAGACAGGGTGGGGATCTAAAAACGATTTGGTTACCCTGTGCACCGCCTGAGGACGGGCAGACGATTGCATGCACCCATGTGTCAAAGTCATCAGCACAGGGCCCCCTAAAGACGTTTTATTTCCAAGGTGGGTCATCTTTGTCCACTAAGAGTGAAGGGACTCAGGCATCTCAGAACAGACTGTAAAGGAACTTTGAAAAGCTACAAAAGCAAATCAAAACTATACTCAGGTACCATTTTCCATCCAACTGGGGACAAAAAGGGTACTGGAAGACAGGGCTGGTGGGGACTCAAGAAACAAGTTCTCTCCCACATTGTTGGTCGGGGGTTAAACTGGAAGCATTTGCGCGGAGGACTGTTTGGCAAAAATCAGCCAAATCACAAACCCACATTCCATTTCTGGGAATCTGCCCTGAGGGTATGTTTGCATGTGTGAAGGTCACATTGGAACGTGGTTTGTTACAAGATAGGAAAAAAACCACATAAAACACCCATAATAGAAAACATGAAATTATGAACATCCACGTAATGGAATATTGTGCAGTAGTAAAAAGGGAGAGAGGTTCAGGGGAGCCCCCCCCCCCCCCCCAATTTGTTCACCGCTTGTGAGGACCTCCAGCCATCAGTAATTGCTTGCTCTAGCTCCTCCCAGGTGACCATGGTGACTTCTTCTCCAACAGGCATCAAACTCAGCTTCCGGCCCACTAGGTCCTGACAGTAATCGACAACAAGAAGACAGACACACACACACCCCTAGTTTAGCCCCTGAAAGCTTCAGGAACAGAACTGAGCTAACAGAACCGTAGCCCTAGCCCTGAGGACAAGTCACTGTCCTTCATGTGACCAGTGAGTCTTGGGCAGCCAGTTTCCTGTCCCACGAGGGCTCCTTGTGGGACACCCGGACAGGGATGGGAAGGATTTCCCCTCAATCCGGGGGCAGTGCCCAGAGGGCAGAGGGCATCATCGAACCCCAGAGAGACACAGACCTCTGGGGTGGGAGTCTAGACATCTTCCCCTGCTGCCTCCTCGAGGGCCCTTTGTCACAGAGCTTGCCCATATTACCAGGAATTTGTCCCGTTCTCTGATTTTCTTCTCTAGTTCATCCAACCGTTGGAAGGCTTTCTGGAAGAAGAGTTCAGAGACTGAGGATCAAAACAGCTCCTCTTGTACCGCCCCACCCCACCCCACCCCACGCACAAGGAGAAGAAAGGAGGTGTGCTGCTCTAGGAGGGGAGGAGGGTAGAGGTAGGGCTGGTTAAGTCAAGGCTCTTCTTTTCCTTTCCAGCCAACTAGAGGAAGGGAAGTGGGGGAGGGCACTGGAGGAGGGACTGGGGGACAGCGGGTCAAGAGCAAATGCTAGGGCAGGAATGGAGCCTTGG
Organism: Panthera uncia; assembly: GCF_023721935.1. Lineage (NCBI taxonomy): Eukaryota > Metazoa > Chordata > Mammalia > Carnivora > Felidae > Panthera > Panthera uncia. The sequence goes on along the minus strand of NC_064814.1, from coordinate 5,028,113 downwards.
GTCCCGGATTCATTTCATCCTACCCACCAAGGAAACATCCCAGCCCTGCTGACTGAGGCTGATTAAGCCTCTCAAGGACAAAAATTATCAGGCACTTCCAGGGTGTCTGAACGTCTGTGTGGTTGAAAGAGAAAAGCACCCCAAAAGAGCCAAGATAAATTGCTAAAACTTAAGTTGCTCCATAGGACTTCTGCAAACCTCCAGAATGTAGGAATCTCAAGGTAAAACAAGCCTTTAGTCTAAAAACAAAAAACCAAAAAACACAACACCCTACCCCCGCCCCCCCCCCCCCCAACACTACATTTCAAAAAGAAAAGCTTCCCAGAGTGAAAATGAGTCCCGCTGGGCGCTCAAGGCCTGGGACCCGAGGTAGAAGGTGGTCACTGGCTCCCACCGCCTTCTTTGAGCTGTTCTGCGCCGCCCCCCGCCCCCCGCCCCCCCCCCCAGCCTCGGCGGGAGAGGGGGAGGGGGATGCTTCTTCCTAATTGCCCCTCCTCCTCCTTCCAGCTCCGAGCCCCTGGTTGGCCTCCTGAGGGCCTGAAATAAGAGCACTGCCTCGTGCTTCCGGTCCCTACAGTGCGTCTGAAAGTTCCACTTCCTTCTCCAAGGAAACCGAGACCCAAGTGCAGGAGCCGATGCCCGCGGCGGCTGTGTGACCACGGCGCTCTCTCCATCTCAGGCCCTCCTCTAGGACGGAGATTGGGCTTTCAACACCCACCATCTTACTTTATGCTTGTTTGAAGGAAATTGGCTCAAAGAATATTCTGAGAAGTTGTCAGCTCCCCGCCGCCCCCCCCCCCCCCACCATGCCCCACACTGGGCCCGCTCAGGATCCCTAGGTGTCTGAGAACTGGTGGTGGAGCGGCGAGGAAAAGCGCCGTGTGGGAGGGGGCGACTCATCCGCGAGGCGGGGGTCCCCGCCTCCCTCACCAGGGGACCTCACCTCGGAATGCTCCTGCGCCTTTTCCTTGGCTTCTTTCAAGGCTTTCACATCTTCTGCGACATCGTGCAGCAGCACCGTGGCCTGCAAGGTCGAGAAGGGCCGCTCGGTGGCCTGGCGCCCCCGCCGCGCCCGCGCCTCCCTGCCGGGGACCCCTCCGCTTGGGGAGAGGCCTGTTGGCCACCCGCGCTCACCTTGGTGGCGCTGGCCCGCTCGCCGTCCAGCTCGCCGTCCTTCGCGATTTTCACCGACCCTCCTCGAGCCCTGTCCGGCAGCAGCACGGCCATCTCCCCCTCCGGCCGGTCCTGGGAGTCCACGGGCAGCCGGCCCACGGGATAAGTAAGGTGCTGCACGTGGCTCATGATGCCCTGCACCTGGCTTGTGACGGTCTTGAGCTGCTTGCTGAGGTCCTTCACCTGGCTCTCCAGCGCCGGCGGCCTGGCCGAGCTGCTGCGCGGCTTCTCTTTGGGCACAGCCAGCTGCGGGGCGCTGAGCGCGGTCCGCGGGAGCTCGGAGGAGCGACTCGACTCGGGCGACGGCGACTGGAAGTTGATGCGCACCTCCTGCAGGTTGAGGCTCCGGAGCATGGCCACGATGAGCGTGTGCAGGGCCGTGAAGTTGACGGCGCCCACCTCCGGGGTGCCGATGGCCAGGTCGGCCAGCTCCCGGAGGGAGACCGTGGCGGTCGCCGTCGCGGGCGGCATCGTGCGCCTTCTCAGCGGGGGTCCGCGCCCGCCACGTCCCCCTCACTGCCCGCCGCGCCCCTGGCGCTCTCCGGAGCACGAGTCACCGTCTGCAGCGCTCGGAAGACGGAGAGAGGAAGGGCCCGGCCGCCAGGCTTCCCCCTCTTTGCTCCCAGGGACGGGCGCCCGCCTCCCCGGCGGGGTCCGGCCGCCACCTACCCTGCGCAGTCCGGTCTCCGCTCTCCCGTCTCCCAGCTCCCCGAGCTCGAGCCCTGGGCCGCCCTCCCCTCGCGCAGCGTCGCGGCCGGTGGACGTTTGGAACGGGAGGGACCGCCCCGTTCGCCGTCCGGTTGTGCACGCACGCCGCGCGCGGAGGGTTCTGCCAATGAACAGGCCCCGCCGAGCGCCTTGCGGGACCTCCCCGTACACGAAGCCACCCGCAAACTCGCAAGGGGAGCCCATTCTAGTGGGGTCCGGGGAAGCCTTGGCCGTATCCCCAGCACACCACTAACTGTTATCAGTGAATGCTCCTAAAGGGGCTTCGGGGCTGTGCCAAGGCATCGCTATCGGGAGCACAGCATTTGGGGGAGGGGGAGGCCTCCTAAGGCTCACCTAGATTCGAGCCGTCGCTTAACCGCCCCATTCGTTCACTCAGCCACTGGGAACAAAGATTTAAGGGACACCACGTGTGTCCTTAGCTTGTTCCATTATTCAGGGCAGTGGCACATGTCTAAGGGGTGCAGTCCTGAGACCTTGGCCTCTTGGAGACAGTTCCCATCTCACTGTGCTTCAGCAGAAAGGAGGGGAACTTGGGAGAGACCACTCACTACCCAGGCAGCTCTGACCAGCCACCACACGGCAGGCCTTTACTGTGCCACCCTGGCCTAGTTCGTCTCAAAAACGACTCATCTGGTCAAACGCCAGCATTTCAGCTCATTACGAGGCAGGATTAGACAGGACTAGAGGAATTTGGTGCTCTTGGCAATTGGGGCTCGATTTCCCCATACCAGAGTCTTCCAGAAAACAGAAAAATTCAATGTTTAGTATATTCAGGAAGGGAAAACCTGTGTATCTGTACTATTTGAACTACTTTTCAAATCCAGATTTTTAGTCTGAGCTGGTAAAATTTAATTGAAACCCTTCATGCACGCCCCCCACCCCCCAGCCCAAGTGTTCCCTGGGAGATAGGTGAAACATCAGCCTATAATCTGCAGGAAGGTTAACACCCAAACATTCTTCTTCATTGTCATAGTCCTAGCACCTGACACCCCGTAGGCCTTCACACGGTTGCTGATACTGTCAAAAGAACAAATTCTTGGGACACCTGGGTGGCTCAGTTGGTTAAGCAACTGACTTCTGCTCAGGATGTGGTCTCACAGCTCATGGGTTGGAGCCCCACGTCAGGCTCTGTGCTGACAGCTCAGAGCCTGGAGCCTGCTTCGAATTCTGTTTCCCTCTCTCTCTGCCCCTCCCCACTTATACTCTGTCTCTCTCAAAAGTAAACATTAAAAATTTTGGGGACGCCTGGGTGGCTCAGTTGGTTAAGCGTCCAACTTTGGCTCAGGTCATGATCTCCTGGTTCGTGAGTTGGAGCCCCGCATTGGGCTCTGTGCTGACACACAGCTCAGAGCCTGGAGCCTGCTTCAGATTCTGTGTCTCCCCCTCTCTGCCCCTCCCCCACTCATGCTCTCTCTCTCTCAAAAATAAACATTAAAAAAATAATAAAAAAGAACAAATTCTTTGTGTACACTTGAGGCCAGATCACAAAGTTAAAGCCTTGCGATAGAGCATCCGCTGTCCTGGAGGGAGTAGAACGTGGGCTTCTCAATTCTAAGTTGGGTGATTTCCAGAAGGATGTTACCCCTTGCTCCTGCTACTACTACATTAGCTCTGGCCAGAGCGTCAGCTCCCCGGGTCCTCATGGTTTCATTTCAGATCCCTGAGACTTGGCATCATGCCAGGCATGTATCAGGACCCACTAAATGGCAACGGAAAGGGCGTATATGAATATATTCTAATTCTAATCTGAGGAAATATATTCTACTGAATGCTTCTGCTAAATAAGTACATATAAACACAGGAAAATGAACATTCACTGGACATATAAATGGAATTTTGGAATTGAAAAGGACCTCCCTTAGCTGTTGGATCCAAACCTCCCTTTTTCCAACTGATGACAGAGGCCCAGAAAGGACTAGTCATCTGCCCGACATTATGAATAAGGCCTGGTTTCCTGAGTAATAGTCTACGGTTCCTCCTCTACCATTTCACTATCTGATAATTAAGTTCTTGCTCAAAATGCCCCTATGTGGGACTCTCAACAGAAGGCGACATGTGTGCTGGAAAAAGCTAATGTGCTCAAAGTCTTGACTGTGGTTAGGGAATCTTTCAAGTCATTAGGAAAAGGGATAAAAATGTCAGGGAAATGTCCCTGCAGGGGAATACAATTGTACAATGAAGCAAATTATCTTATTGTCTCATAGGAACAGAACCAACAAGCAATTCCAGCTCGCTGCCCAAAAGACACTGCCCCTTCCTGCTACATTCAGTCCTGCCCTGGATTAGACCAAAGGTTTAAAAGGTCTACCTGACATGTGTGCTATAACTAGAATTGTAATTTTATTATTTTTTTAAATGTTTATTTTGAGAGAGAGAGAGAATGCACGCACAGGAGAAGGACAGAGAGAGAGAGAGAATCCCAAGCAGACTCTGTGTTGTCAGCGCAGAGCCCAACGCGGAGCTCGATCTCACAAACCAGGAGATCATGACCTGAGCCAAAATCGAGTCGGACGCTTAACCGCCTGAGCCACCCAGGCGCCCTGTGGCCAGGTAAGTTTAAATGCTGGGTAGAAAGGTCCAGTGCAGCCCTAGGTAATGCAATACATGTGTCACCTACCACCCATGAAAAAGCATGGCGAGTTCTATTTTTTTTTTTTTTTAACTTAGATTTTTAAATCTACTATTCCGACAAGGACTGGATTCCGTTGCTTAGGAAGGGGATGGAACCTACAGGCGGAGACTCACGTCTAGGGCTTGAGACCAGCCGTGGACCTGGAACACCTTTTATTTTGTACCCGCTGTCTCCTGCACAGCCTGGACAGAAGTCAGTCACCGGGAAGGCAGGAGAGTGGACGGCTCTGCAAGGCAGCGAACAGACCGGCAAGAGCACAAATACTTTTATTTGCAGTTGAACAGCAACGCAGGTATCCAGAGACGGGATGCTACTCTCTAATCGGACCTCCTTGCTAGGGGTCGTGCCACACACGCTTCGTTGTTCAGCGGCCGGAGGCCCAGCAGCCTCTCACAGAAAAAGAGGGTTTTCTACGAAAGGCTTCTGTGACGTCGGACGGGGAGAGGACAGTTAGAATGGAAAACGGTGCCGGGCGCTCGGCTCCCCTAACCAAGCTCCATACCGACACACGCAGCTCCCCGCGGTGCCGACCGCCAGTCATGGAGTTAAGACCTTACCTGCCTTCAACTCCTTTCCCATTTCAGTAAGATTCGGAGCTTCTTTTCAGGAAAGCGTAACTTGTGTTTAAGGAACGGGATGAGGACGGCGGACGTTAAGGCCATTTATCCAGGAGCTCTGTCCTCCCCTTGACCAGCTCAATGCCTCCTACCTCCCGAACTTGGCAAGACAGACTACATGGCTCCAGACTGTTTGCAGTCCTCCCCTGGAAGGAAACGCGGGGATGGATGTCGACGGCCCCGCTTTCCCCACGTTTTCCGCAGGGGCCCCGCGGTCCGGGCGACCGTGGTAGCTAGTCATCCACAGTGATGTTGCGGAAAAGGTAGGCCATGGATTCTCCGTTGTGGATTCTCCGAATCGCTTCAGAAAGGATCAGGCTGATATCCACGGTCTTTATCTTGGGACACTGCAGCTTCTGCACCTCGTGAGGGACGGTATTCGTCACCACCACCTAGTCATTGCGGCAACGGGGGAGATAAACACTGTTACTGATGTGCGTGCCCCAACGTGGTCACGCGGAAAAGTTGAGCCAGCCGCCTCCCCGAGCTCCAGACTACAAGACCTCATTCCACTGAGTATAGTTTTTACAAAGCAAACTCAACTGACATTACATAAGAAAAAGGTGACAGAGTCCGGAACAGAAGATTGTGAATGTCACGGTCTGCTTACGCAGGAATGACAGGGCCCCGCGACTTGCTGAACCTTCCTGTGGTCAGGGAAGAATTCGAGGCTTCAGAGAAATGCCACCAGAGTACCAAATTATACCGCAATACAAGCTACATGAAGTATATAAAGCAAAGCCTTATGCCAACAGACACATGTTCCCAACTACACGTCTGGCCCAACAAACGGCCGGCCGGCAAGGCCACTACCTCACAGGCCCTCCAGGGAGCAGCTCGGCAGTATTGATGGAGCCACCTTACTATTCACAGAAAAGAGAAGCCAGTTTGGACGCAGGCTCAGTGTGCTAAGAAGCCCCTTAAGAGCAGACGCACCTCGTCAATGGAGGACTCCTCGATCAGGCGGGGGGCCTCTGCAGACAGGATGCCGTGAGTGGCCATGACATAGATCTTGTAAGCGCCTCTCTCTTTCAGGATCTCCGCCGCAGCGACGAAACTTTCCACATCATCGATTATGTCATCCTGACAAGAGAGCAGACTTAGCAGTAAGGAGCCACCCTCTGTCTCTCTGGACACACGCCTCTCTGCTCTTCTCTGCGCTCGGTTTCAGAGGATCTCCAACTGGAGATCAGAGCTGTCCGCCTGGGCCCCAGACCGAACATCCCGCAGTGGCAACAGAAGCGTGTGGACGGTGCTTCGTGTGGCTGTCAGTACTCAGAGTCACATGTGACACGTACAGCTAGACGTCGGGACTGCCAAGGCGCATTTCTGTGTCCCATTTACTTGTTTCCTTTTTTTTTTTTTCTTCAAGAAAAAGTGAAATGCCAGAACACAGAAATAAAGTGAGCCATTGTAATCAGGCCCAGCAACGGCATTTAGAGCTGGGAGCAAATCGGTCGTGCTAACGTACAAAGAACAAGGCACTTGTTCTCATTCGTAAAAATGGAAGAGCTCATCTTTAGTTCATCTCGTGGCCCTAAAGCTGAAAGTTGAGTCCCAGACCCCTGAAGACAAAGGTTATTTATGGGGTTGAATTCTCTTACGGGAGTTCCTGTGTTCTTTTTACATCTGTAGGTTGTAATAATCCCTGTTCAACTATATAAACATTCCTACTTGTCCTAAGGGAGTGTGGATGAGAAAGGACAGACGAATCCATTTAATAACTCTGTCATCCTCACTAGAAACATACTCCCAGAGTGGACGACCTCTAAGAGGCAGCAGTGTCCTCCCTGCACACGAAGGACGACACACGACCACGACCATACCACTATGATTGCGATGCGCCCGCCAACATCTCCGACTACAGTTATCGGTGGCTTCTCTTTGGCCATCATCACTAGCAAAACAAAACAAATCACAAGTTAGTCATGTGTCACTAAATAAGTATAATCGCAACCTCATTCCCTGGAAGTGGTGGAAAAAAACCCATTGTTTAAAAAAAAAAAAAAAAGAGGAAATTCTCCGAAATGAACCTAGGGTCTCTGAAACAGACTGTCTAGAGCAGTGCTGTCCAGTAGAAACAGGTGAGCCATATGTAATTTTATGTAAAATTTTATGTAAAAAGAGGGGTGCCTGGCTGGCTCAGTTGGTGGAGCACAAGACTCAAGGTTGTGGGTTCGAGCCCCTTGTTGGGTATAGAGATTACTTAAAATCCTTTTTTTTTTTTTAATGTTTGTGTGTGTGTGTGTGTGTGTGTGTGTGTGTGTGTGTGTGAGAGAGAGAGAGAGAGAGAAAGGGGGTGGGGAGGGGCAGAGAGAGAGGGAGACACTGAATCCGAAGCAGGTTCCAGGCTCTGAGCTGTCAGCACAGAGCCTGACACGGGACTTGAACCCACAGACTGTGAAATCATGACCTGAGCCGAAGGTGGACGCCTAACCGACTGAGCCACCCAGGCACCCTATAGAGATTACTTTAAATCTTCAGGGGCGCCTGGGTGGCTCAGCCAGGTTAAGTGTCTGACCTCGGAGGTCATGAGCTCACAGTTCATGGATCCAAGCCCTACATCCAAGTGTCCAACTTCGTGCTGACAATGCAGAGCCTGCTTGGGATTCTCTCTCTTTGCCTCTCCCTGACTTGTGCTTTCTCTTGCTCTCAAAATAAATAAACTTTAAATAAAATCTTTAAAAAATAATAAAATCTTTTTTTAAGATTACTGTCGACTACGTTTTTTTAAATGTTTATTTTTTAAAATTTATTCTTTAATTTAAAAAAGAATTTTTTTTTTTTTAATGTTTATTTATTTTTGAGACAGAGAGAGACAGAGCATGAACGGGGGAGGGTCAGAGAGAGGGAGACACAGAATCTGAAACAGGCTCCAGGCTCTGAGCTGTCAGCACAGAGCCCGACGCGGGGCTTGAACTCACGGACTGCGAGATCGTGACCTGAGCCGAAGTCGGCCGCATAACCAACTGAGCCACCCAGGCGCCCCTAAAATTTATTCTTTTAAAGTTTATTTATTATTGAGAGAGACAGAGAGCGAGCACAAGTAGGGGAGGGGCAGAGAGAAGAGGGGACAGAGGATCTGAGGCAGGCTCCGGCTGATAGCAGAGAGCCCTATGTAGGGCTTGAACCCACGAACCATCAGATCATGACCTGAGCCAAGGTCAGCTGCTTAACCGACTGAGCCACCCAGACACCCCAAAATGTTCATTTATTTTTGAGAGAGAGCACAAGCAGGGGAGGGGCAGAGACGGAGGGAGACAGGATCTGAAGCAGGTTCTGCACTGACAGCACAGAGCCCGAGGTGGGGCTCAAACTACTGAGCCGTGAGATCGTGACCTGAGCTGAAATCAAGAGTCAGACGTTCAACCCGCTGAGCCACCCAGGTGCCCCTAAAATAAAATCTTTAAAAAAAAAAAAAAAGAAAAGAAAAGTAAAATTAATAGATTTTATTTTACCCAGTATATCTAAGATATTACCATTTCAGTATGTAACAGATATGCAATAAATAAATAAATAAATAAATAAGGGATGTTTTGCTTTTTTTTTTATACTAAGTCTTTGATATTTGGTGTGCAGTGTCCATAAATAGCACTGGCCATGTTTCAAGAGCTTAAGGGCTACACGTCACTAACAGCCACTAAGAAGTCTTCAGACAGCACAGGTCTAAGGACAGAGCGAAAGCGCGAGGAAGATCTTATCGGCAGGAGAAGCCACGCTGTGATGCCACGCAAGCCAGAAATGTCTGACTCTAGCTGAGACTGATACAGAAATGTAAACTCAATCCCACTCTGTAGAAAACGAAGCTGGTAAAGGTGCCAGATAAGAGAGCCAGCTTTGCTTCACTGTCTTCCAAAGGGACTTTATTTGGACAATGTAACCTTATTATCAGATTATTATCAGATAACTGGCCTATTGACATCATCAGTTTCCTGAAAATTAGGAACTTGAGGACAATAACCATGACTCCATCATCTCTTCCTGATTTGACCGGTCCTTAAAGGAGAGGCTTCTTATCTCACTGGACAAGTTACACGTGGGAAGGCCCATTCAGTACACACACCTAACTACGGGGTAGAAAAGGGAAACAAGAATTCACCCTCAAACGAAAGTGAGCAAACAAAGAAAAAACAAATTTCAGAAGAACAGGCTAAGTAGTCTACTTTTTAAAGCTTTTCGTTATGCTGAAATATTAAACCAGGAGGGGGAGAGGGACACAAGAATAAAACTCGAGGTAGTCCTATAGGTTAGTAATTATCAGCAAACAGTCCATTTTAATGGATTCCTCTCTACAGGTACGGCGACCCTCAAAGAACAGGCGTGCCTCTCTACCTACCAGCAATCGGCCAAGCTGAAATCCAGCACTATTTTACTGGCCAATTTCAACCAACATTTCCTGATTTCCCATCCCAGAAACAAGGGCAATTTTTTTGAATCCGGGCAGTTAAAGAGGCTCTGCATATACATAGCACCTAAAAGAGGGAGAGAATAAGCCACCGGCATTAGGAAAGGCTTCCCTAAGCTCTGTCTTTAAATTAGACCATGTGAGTAGGTGGTTGTGTTGGCCTACCCGCTTCTTAGAGAGATGTGGTCCCTGTTCTTGACCATTTTCCTCTGTGAAAAAAGAATTGCAAGCCAGTGTCCCTCACCCAAGGCCAATAAAAACTCAGCTCAAGTTTGATGCAGAAAACATGTCACAGTACTCCTGTTTGCTTTTCTGTAATTCTGCTTCTCCCAAAAAACTTCTATCCGTTTGGAATGAAAACCAGGCATGGCTATAGGATGGAGGCTTAAAAGGCTTTTTTTTCTTTTGAAAAGCAAGCATCCCTCCTGGTATGCTCATTCCCTGCTCTTAACTGGGTTTGAGATCCGGGTAAAACTGAACATACAATATGGTCGCTACGAAAAAACAGAGACTTTAGTATAGAGTCAAGGGAAATGAACAGCACCTCACAAACCCAAATTTCCTAACAGCTTGCCCCAAAAATAAAACACTGAAAATTCAAAATTTTCAGTAAAAATTGTCAGACACTTTCTGTATGTACTGAAGTTTAAGGGTAAAAGATGCTAAAACTACCGTTTAAGATTCTGTTCTCTTGCCTCATTTTCTCCAACAAAACCCAATCTGTTTAAGGATGAGATGAACTGTGGGGTACCTGGGTAGTTCAGTTAAGTCCAACTCTTGATTTAGGCCCAGGTCAGGATCTCACAGTTCGTGGGATCGGACCCCGCGTCGGGCTCTGCACTGACAGCATGGAGCCTACTTGGGATTCTCTTTCTCTCTCTGTCCCTCCCTGGCTCATGCTCTCTCTGTCTCTCTCTCTCAAGGTAAATAAACATTTTTTTAAAGTATTAAAAAAAATTTTAAAGAATAAAATGAATTGTGCACCATCACTTGTGGCCAGAAATCACTATTAAAACTGTATCAACTCACTGCAGTGAAAATGTCAATTTACCAAATGACCTCAATATGAAGAAAGTAGGAAATTATCTTTTGCTTTTAAAATTAGCATTTTGCAAGCCACATTTATAACCATCCTTAAATTTTACATACTCTTTTACTCTTTCCCCAGAGTCAATTAACCAAAACTTCCCCTCTTGAAATATAGAGCAAGAAAGAACCAAGAGGAATTACTCATTCCTTATGCAGTTTGATCTCGTTCTATTTTTAGTTCAATGGAAGGTCAAACTTTATCAACAGACTGACAGTAAAAAGAGATATAAGAAATAAAGGTCTCCAGTAGAACTAGAACTGAGGTTATTTTCAAGCTCATGACTCGGTCCACACGCAAACAAGTCAAAACTTACATTTAATTGAGGCTCATGTCTGTTTTCACTTTAGTGGTGAAAACCACATCTTCACTTGTAAAATTAACAACCCAGGAAAACCAAGCCAGAAAAGGTGACTTTCTCTCCTTTTTGTGATCCAAACTCTTTAATTTTCACCAGTGTGGCAAACACAGAGCCGTCTTTCGCAGAACCACTGGCCTATAATCCTTTCAAGTTCATTAGATGCCCTTGCCATCAGGACGGATTCAACTCTATCTTATAAAACAGAAAAATTTATACGACTTCACTTGTTTTTTAAAGTTTATTTTTGAGAGAGAAAGAGAGAGAGAGAGAAACAGAGTGTGAGCGGGGGAGGGGCAGAGCGCGAGAGGGAGACACAGAATCCGAAGCAGGCTCCAGGCTCCAAGCCGTCCGCACAGAGCCCGACCTGGGGCTCGAACCCACGAACCGTGAGATCGTGACCTGAGCCGAAGTCGGCCGCTTAACCGACTGAGCCGCCCAGGCGCCCCTCTAAGACTTCACTTTTAATAAATGACTCTTCATCCTCATTACCATTAAGCAAAGCCCTTAAGACGTACCGGAAGCATAACGGACATATAAATATAAAGCATATTTAATTTGGAAGGTACAATTACACATACAAAACTAGCATCTCCTTGTTAGGACGGTTGATTCCAGGGCTAAGGAAGTACACGATAAACATGGAACGTCTAGTTGTACCAGACAGTACGGAAGTATCAAAAAATGATACGGATGCGTCAAAAGAACGCGGGAGGTGGCTCAAAGGCGTCCTCTTTGGCCAAGTCTAAGACAATTTGAGCATTACAATAAACAGTAGCGATGGATTAGAGAACATGCTGAACAAAGTAAGATTCCATGAATCCATCCCGATATAAGTGAAGGAACGAACAGGGCAGAAGGGGAGTTGGAAACATCACCATGTGACAACATAGTAACTGATTCAACCTAATGTGAAGAAATACACAAGCCCCAGTGAAGGGATATTCTATAGAACTGGCCTGTACTCTTCAAGGCCATAAGAGACCAAGAACAGAGGAGCCACTGCAGATTAAAGAAGACTAAAGAGAAACGTCAACTGAGTCCGATGTATGATCTTATACTGGGTTCTGGGCCAGAAAGAAATGATTTCCCTTCGCTCTAAAGGATCCTGGTGGGACAACTGGTAAAACATGAGTAAGGTCTGCAGATTAGGTAATAGTATTGTAACAATGTCAGTTTCCTGAGTCTGATAACTGCGCAGTGGTTACCTAAGAGAATATCTGTTTTTATGAAATAGGTACCGACGCATTTAGGAATACAGGGGCACGGTGTCTGTAAATCCCTCTCATACGCTTCAGAAAAAAAGAGTATGTACATAAATGTTAAATCCGGGGCTCTGAGTCAAGAGGAGAGAGGAATTCTGTATTATTCCTTCAACTTTTCTCTCAGACTGCAGTTTGTTCAAAATAAAAAGCTGAAATATGGATCCTGGATCCCGCTGCTTCACTCCAAGCCCTGGCTCTACCAGCTCCGGGCCGGGTCTCCGTTTCCTCACTGGCAGACTAAGGGATAACACGAGCGCTTTCACAAGGTCGTGTGAAGACCACATCTGGAGATCTACTAAAGGGCTTCGAATACCTCTTGACACATAATGAGAGCGCAAAAGATGTTTATTATTACTGGTGCTTTGTTTTTCATAACCAAAGCCTGGGAAAACTCTACATGTTCGACAACAGGGGACTGATTCAATAAATTATGGTATATCCAGGAAACAGGGCACCACGAAACTATCAAAGACCGAGAGATCTGTACAGACTGATAGGCAAGGGACAGAGCAATGTGATATACTACCACTATGTGAAAATGAGAGAACATGAGATACATATAGTCTCTAAACGGATATAAGAAGCCAACTATCTGCAGGTCAGAGCAGCTGGGGAGGAAAGAGAAAAATCTAGGAGGAAGACAGGGGAGTGGGGTAGGAAAGTTTTTTTTACTGGAAAGAATTTTATACTTTTTGAATTCTGAAGTATTATCAATGTATTGCCTATTCAAGAACTTTAATTATGAAACCCTCAAATAAAGTAAAATGCTACGGTACCAAGAATTTAAATTGACAGAGTATATTGCTTGTTTGTCTTATACAGAAACCTCCAAAGTTGAAAACAAAGCAATGGAAATTCGATAGGGGAAACAAATCAGTTTACACCTTTGACGGGAGTCTAAGTAACCTGGGGTATAACCATTCTGGTATTTTCCCACTCTATTAACCTCCGTATGTTTCTGAGGCATGGCAAATAGATACAGATTTGAAAAAGAAATAATCTTTGGGGTGCCTGGGTGGATCAGATAGTTGAGCATCCGACTCTTGATTTCAGCTCAGATCATGATCTCACCATTTGCGGGTTGGAGCCCCGTGTCAGGCTCCGCGCTGTCAGCACGGAGTCTGCTCGGGATTCGCTCTCTCCCTCTCTCTTTCTCTGCTCCTCCTCTGCGCTCTTTCTCTCTCTCTGTCTCAAAATAAATAAGTAAACTTAAACAAAAGAAAGAATCTTCTCCCTCTAAAAAGTATATTATATATTATAGTCTAGGATGCAGGTCATTACCACTCAAAATCCATGGAAAGAAATAGCCTCCACACTGTTGGACTAATTAATAGCAAGTTAGTCAAGTATCAGGTCGAAGGGCTATATTACTAAAGTAAGAGCTAAAAGTCACCTGGGTCACCAAAGACTAGTGCCTGATCAGTGGCTGCTACTGTCGACCTGACCAAAGTATAGAAGCGTAAGATTTCGCACCATTACACATACAGCATTTTCATTAAAGCTAAAGTTATTCCACACTCTCTGAAGGCTAAGTGCCACCCAGATTAGTTCCACTGTCCTCACACATGTCTGTGAATGTAACACAATCTCCTTTTACCAAACGGCAAATCAATGCAATACCATTCAATTACTGGAAATACCAAGATAGCATACATCCATACACGTATTAACTCCTAGCCAGTCACACTACTCCAAACTTTCTTCCGTTTACAAGTGAAATAAAAACACAGAGCTAATCTTACACGGCAACTCCAGGCCCGGGTGGACGGTGGCATTTTTGACCATCGGGGGAGAATGACGACCGTCATCCATGTCCAACTCTGTACACTGGGCTTCTCCGTGGATTACAGCCAACCCCAGACGGAGTCTCTCCGCATATGACTGCGCCCTAAGAGAAAGAGGTAAGCAGCAAAATTCACGGGAAGAAAACCCAAGTGTCACTATCTCATTACTCTATTTATCATAAAACGGAAACATCACTCAGGCTTTTAGGGACACACAAAGGAATTATTTCTACAAACCAGAGGCCTAGACCAGAACCTTAAGTGCCTCAAGAGGCCCAGGAGTTGACATGTGGGCCAGCATCTGATTCTGGATAATTTTGGTTCTACCCTTTGTCCAACATTGTAACACTCCTAGGGGCGCTTGGGTGGCTCAGTCAGATAAGCGTATGACTTCGGCTCAGGTCATGATCTCATGGTTCATGGGTTCGAGCCCCGCATCAGGCTCTGTGCTGACAGCTCAGAGCCTAGAGCCTGCTTCGGATTCTCTCTCTCCCTCTCTCTCTCTCTGCCCCTCCCCTCCTCGCACTCTCTTTCTCTCTCAAAAATAAATAAAACATTAAAAAAAACAAAAACAAAAAAACCCCATAGCCTGAAAAATGCTCATATCCCTTTGTTTTCCTTTTCCTGAGAACCTGAAAGGAAGAACTTCCTTTTCTCCCCCAGGAAAACGGAGTAATTCAGAGACTGATCTGTATGGTTGGGAGACTAGAGACAAAGCTGTGGTGGGGACAAGACAATAATGGGAAGGGGGGTGGGGGGCGTGCACTCAAGCCAAGGAGCCTTTCCGGGACACATTATGACAGACCCTAGATTCCAAAACAGCTCATTCTGACTCAGAAGCACCCAAAAGGAATTTTTACAAACATCTAGCTTCTTTACCTTTTGGCCGCATCAGGAGACTTCGCTACAATGACTGCATTCCTGTAATTTGGGATCTAGATTTGGGGGAAAAATAAGAAAATACTGGAAAGTTATCAAAAATAACACCTGGATGCTGGCATGACATTTTTTCCTCTCCTAACAGGGACCCATACTAGCAATCGGATACGCTAGGATTTCATTTACACATTTAAAATTCTTTTAACAATTATCAATGAACATCATTGCCAAAGTACTGCTACATCAAGAAGATAAATAATTAATTCTTAACACCCTCATTTAAGAAAACATAGGTAAATTGCTAAATATACTCAGAAGGAAATCTATTTTTAATGGCTTTACAAAATATGACCCTCCTTGCCTCTATGCTGACCCTATCCGGCTGCCTGAGGCAGGAAGACTTAAGGGAAAGATCATTCGATGTGCCCTTCCATATTGAAATCTGATACCAGAGGAAAACTACATAGGGTCTCTTTTGAGGAAAATGGGGTGTTTGCTCATGCTCCTCACTTCTTCCTGGATATACTGAAGCAGGAAAGGTGAGGCTCTAAGGTTGTCCACAGGAAAGCTGAAAAAGCCTTGTATTTCCTTTTGATGAAGATCCATAGTGATAATGTGAGTTAAACCTGAAATTTTAAAACAAACAATTACAAAGTTCACCCCTACAAGTTACTGGCTACAGTGGCCACAAACTAGACGCCCACTCCTGTTCCCTAACCGAAGGCTGAAAGCAGGGAACGGATTGCGAACAAACACCATAAGCTACAGAGACTTTATTTGCGACCTCAACAAAACTGAATGGACTAAACAATGGGTCAAGCCTCATGTGAAAGAGCCTATGCCTTCCACATAGACAAAGAGCGCTAAAGCAGAGAAAAAAGTGCTCTCCTCTACTATCATAACTAGCTTGGTCCCGAAAATGAAGAAAAACCAGACAGAAGCAAAGATATGAATATGGGATTAATAAATACTAAAGAAGTAATGGGTGTAAAAAAAAAAAAATAGTAAGGCCTTGACTAAAGAGTCTAGGAAGAAATGTTAAAAGGCCTGTGGCTGAAGCAGAATGAATAAGAAAACAAATCCAAAGTAACATACCTATTAGAAGAAAAACTCAGATAACACAAAGATAATACACTGAAGTTAGGAACAAGTTCTAAATGTCACATAAGAATGGGTCAAGAAGTATTCTAGAAAAACAAGATACACTCTTATAGTCAACAGTGCTGATCGAAAAAAGGTACACGTATAAAAACATTACAAATGGCCAAAGGTCACTGCAAAACTTCTAGGGCAGTATTTCTTGTTCCTCCCCAAAACATTACACATTTTTAGAGAATGGAATCCAAATGTTTTTTCTCAGGACTCAAATATATATTAGAGTTTTTAAGTAAACACGCCAGGCAAAAATCCCAGTAACTAGAAAGTGTTTTTACATTTGATTCGTAGGCCAGAAAGCATGTTACCACTACAAAAACACAGAATGAAAGCAATTAAGAACGAGCTGCTAGACAGAGAGACAATCAGGGAGGGGGGAAAAAAAGAGCATTATATAAACTGGAGAAGTAGCAAAAGAAAAACCTGGTTTTAATATTATGCACACGAACGGCATTTAGCTAACCGAGGCAAATACATAAAACCTAGACCTGGAGCTCAAAAGATCCCCTACGGATGCCAAGATCACAGCTAAAGTTTTCATGGTCAGATGAAATGAAAAGAAGTGACAGATGACGGAAAAGCCCAAGATTAGAGAAGAGACGACGTCGCACTCAAGTAAGACAAAGAGAAAAGAAAAAGATGAGAATTTACACCTAAGCTCACATATCCCTAACCGGAACTATCAAAAGGGAACAGAAGAAAGTAATTAGTGAGCAACACTTAAAACCGGTCCCGAATTAGCTCTCAGGGAGGGATTACTCTCAAGCAGGAAGAGTCCTAAGTGAGCACCCCAAGGTCCGCGTCCACACTCACCTGCTTTCGCCAGCATGGACGCCAGGAGCTTGCACACAATGGAGCCCCTCTTCCTCATCTTGCTCTGCTTGCTGTAGGGGAAGTAGGGGATGACTCCGATAATGTTCCTGGCACAGGCCGTCTTCAGCGCATAAGCCATGATCAGTAACTCCATCACGGCGGTATTCACATCTCTGAAACAGGTAAAGTTTGTATTTGGGGGGGGGGGGGAGCTTCATTTACTAACCCCTAAAAGAGATCTGAACGTCAGCGATGGCACACGGGCCGCCAAGATGGGCGTCACGGGCATTTTTATCGTCACCTAGCTTATGATGGCACCTTGTGAAT
Source organism: Panthera uncia (assembly GCF_023721935.1). Lineage (NCBI taxonomy): Eukaryota > Metazoa > Chordata > Mammalia > Carnivora > Felidae > Panthera > Panthera uncia. Next base: position 5,010,889 of record NC_064814.1, on the reverse strand, counting down.
ACAGGGGAAAGGCTGTTAGCTCTTTGCAGCTGTGGTTGTCACCTGTGGTTAGGTAAATCCATAGCACAGCTACCCACACTCACCTACGCCTGGCTGTTCTGTCAGTGATGCGATCGCTGGGGTGGCATGTGAGGCAGACGTCAACTGCTGGTGGCCAGAGTTAAGCAACACCCGTGGGCACCATCCCAGGCACGGGGGACTCAGCCCCTGCGTCCTGCGAACGCCAAGGTGGGGGGGGCCCACTGTTCTGCTATGTAGCTGCCATCGCCAGGAGGGATTTGGTCTGTTTGTTCTTCCAGGGGTAGCGGGTAGGGTGGAGGATGGGGAGGTCTTGGAACTAAGTTTTCAAAAATCTCATCCCTTTTTTCTCAAGTACACAGATTCCCAACAGAGGTTACTCAGAGAGAGACAAAGAAAGAAGTATGGATCTGAAAGATATTCAAAGGAAAGGCTACTTTCAATTTTAATGAATGTGGATTGCTACTCTTCGCCAAGGCTGATGGCGCCCAAGAAGGGCTCTGCCCTTAAAATAGGTGAGAACCAAAAAACCCAAAACCAGCCAGACACACACACACACACACACACACACACACATACACACGGTGAAAACCTTAGGGCAGAGGGAAGCTCCGAGCTGAGTCCCTTGTGTCACTCCACTCCAGGTCACCTGGGAAGGTCTGAGACTGGAAGCCAAAAGCGGCCCCGACAGGGTCCTCCCTGAGTTTCGTGGAGGCGAGTTCCCAGAGAATCTGAGACAGGGCCCACTGGGCAGGAGCCTGGGCCAAAGACTCTGCCCTTGGGGAGGGGCCTGGCAGATGCCTCCTTAGCTGTAGCTTGGAACACACTGGGCTAGCAGAGTGAGTTCAGTGGCTGGGGGGAGGTACTCTGCCCTCATAACCCAGTAAGACTACTCTCCCCTGTTCACAAAAAAGAAAAAAAAAAAAAAAGAGGTGAGAGCCTTGAAATCCTTCAGGATGTTCTTCCAATGGTCCTTGGATTATTCAAGAATCGTCAAACACCCTCTCTTTGGAGTCAGGAGTGTATCTCCCTTGCCTTCCTGGGAAAGAGGATCATTTCCCACGTCTTAGTTTCTATCCATGTGCGCAGCCGGCCCTCTGGGGGTCAGTTCTTGAACTGTCTGATACACAGCAGTGACGCCCTCATTTATAGCAAAACGGAAAGCCCGCCATCAACACGGTACCGACTTCGTTGAATAAGATACTCATCATGGGGATTGCTTTCTAGCCTGAAGGGCGGTCGGGCCAATTCCTCTCGGTCTCTGAATTCGCGTGTGTCCCTCTCTCTGAGGGCATCCGTCCTCAGCGCATCTGGGAGTGACACGCTGCAAAGACATCCTTGCGCTCCGACAGCGTTTACTTCCACATTCAACTTCTAGAATTTCCGACCTCACCTTCGTAATTTGGATTTTTCGTAAATATTTCAGGGTTCAGTCACACAAGCATTTCTCCCAGAGCGTGGGTATAATGGACTCAGGGCTCAATTTTGAGACAACTCTGACCTTCCTTCCGGACTGCTGACAGGTTACGGTATTTTCCGGTTATTTCCTTCCTCTGAAATAAACTGGAACATTCTTCCTTCTCATGCTCCCAAACTAATACTGTCCCAAGTCGGGCATCACAAGGTTAGAGGACACACAATCTTTTGGCAATAATCAGGACAAAACATTTACCAAACACTTTCAAGGTACTTCGGAATTTGTTAGACCTGGTCAATTTTAGTTCATTCACATATTCAACAAATATTTATTGAGCAAAAGGAACCTGGCACTGTGTTAGGTGGGGGAGTTAAAATGGCAAATGGGGCTGACCACAGGGGAAGAAAATGCCAGAGGCCCACACTGGATCACCCTCGTGGTAATCACGGGTCCCAAGAGGGGGCACGTCTAACTCCATGTTCCCCCTCCCAGACTTTTTTTTTTTTATTAAAAAAAAAATTTTTTTTTTTTAATGTTTATTTATTTTTGAGACAGAGAGAGACAGAGCATGAGCAGGGAAGGGGCAGAGAGAGAGGGAGACACAGAATGTGAAGCAGGCTCCAAGCTCCGAGCTGTCAGCATAGAGCCCGACTCGGGGCTTGAAGTCACGAACCGTGAGATCATGACCTGAGCCGAAGTCGGACGCTTGACCGACTGAGCCACCCAGGTGCCCCTCCCCTCCCAGACTTTTAGACTTCATTCCACAGAGGGGAGAGCTGCTCTTCCCCCACTGGATCACCTGAACTGGTGCCTCGTGGGCTCTGAATGTTATGCTGGAAGGTTACACAGTACCTGGAGGACAGCGTGTAAATAACTCAGGCGTCCACATCTAGACTAAACACCAGGCATCACATCTACTATAGCCAAAGTCCTCTTCCGCATATAGACTGCTTGACAATGTTGGAAATACAATTAGAGCTTTCTTAACCTTCCAGGGGCGTGATACTGGGCGGTGTTGCAAAAGTTCCGCCGGCTGTGGTTTCTTCCATCAGACCTCAATGTCAGCAATATGGTTAGAGTTGAAGCTAATAGATTCCGAAAGAGTATCTGCCCAGGTGGCTGGGCTTTTAGCTGGCTTTGTAATAGCATTTATAACACACAACCATAGGATGCAGTGAGGTTTGGGCAGCACACCTCAAGGCCCGCCCAGATGGTAAGATGTTAACATAACAAAACGAACGATTTTCAAAGAGCCTGGATTTCAGCAAAACTTCCCTTTCACTAATTACTAATTTCTGCCGTGGGATTTCATTTTCTACTTTTTCCTCTTCCTATTGACCTATGCCAAGGGATTCAACATCCTCCAGCCCAAAGCTAAGGAAAGCCTCCCATGCCCCACCCCTTCGGTCAGGAAAGCAACAAAGGAGCCTCTGTCACACTGGCTCTCCCCGTTCCCTGCGGGACACTAGACAAACCGGACAGCAGGCAGTTAATCTGTGGGCTAGCAGGGTGAAGAGAAGCTGGCTGGCAGCCTCTGCTTTGTTTATCTGTTCCCTAAGACTGTTCCAAGTACATCCTGGCTAGTTTTCGTGGTCTTTGTATCTAAGTAGGACAATCTTAATTGTTTACCAACCGACTCGTTTTTCTTTCCCCTAAGATAATCACATCCTATATTAAATCCGACCCTTGTTGCTCTGCCGGTTTTGATAAACAAAGATAAATGAGACACGAGGAAGCAGACATGGTCTGTATACACCAGCCGAACGGCGCAGGACCGCAATGACAGGCCGACACCATAGATGGAAGGAGTGACAACATGCTAACGGGGTGGGATTTACCCCACCTCCGACCCCACGACTTAATCATCTGAAGCAAATAAGGTATAAATGTTCTTCTCTTTTTTAATTTTTAAAGTTGATTTATTTTTAGAGAGAGAGAAAGGCAGGGTGAGCAGGGAAGGGGCAGAGAGAGAGAGAGAGAGAGAGAGAGAGAGAATCCCAAGCAGGCTCTGCACCGTCAGCACAGAGCCCAATGCGGGGCTCGAACTCACGAAACCGTGAAACCGTGAGACCGTGACCTGAGCTGAAACTGAGAGTGAGACACTCAACCAACTGAGCCACCCAGGCGCCCCGTAAATGTTCTTTTAATGACTCTTCTTACATTACATCAACACACTAGGCCTTGTAACATAAACACGGAAATTGTCCTTCAAAAAACACTCTGTAAGCTTCACATCCATTTTACTTCCTTCCCTCGCTCAGTATATTTGGAAGCTCCTGGAGTACTGATGTGAAATGTTGGGGTTCGGGAGCAAACGGTCAAGAAAGTATTCTTGAGACGTCTTCAGTGCAAAAAAGGGCTGTTTTATGAAAGCACGGGGACAGGACCTGTGGGCAGAAAGCACTGCACCGGGGTTGTGAGGAGTGGCTGATTATATACTTTCAAGTCGGGAGGGGGGTCAGGGACAGCGTTGAGTCTCGAAGGAACATGGAAGCAAGGTGTCCAGGACCTTGAGGGGCTAGCTCTTATGAGGAAGAGGTCATTTCCTCCAGTAAAACCGCAGTCATGAGACCCTGCAGATGTCTATCAGTAGGCCAAATGCTTGGAGAATGACTGCTAGTCTATATCTTGGGGCTGGGAGGGGGCAGTTAGAGATAAAGGAAGTTTCCAAAGGGATTTTTTATAGGATCCTGGAGGTTGGACGGACGTCAAGCTAAGACTGCCTCTTGCCTCTAGCAAAGTATTAACGTGGAGGCAGCTAAGCTCCCTGAGGAAGGTCACTCTGCGTGTCTCAAATACCTGTCACTGAGCTGTAAGTTGTGAGGAAGTTCAATTTTTTTTTCTTTCGCCTTTGTTCTCCACATCGAGTATCAGACATTTAAATCATGCAACATAGCGGTGCCCGGGTGGCTCAGTCGGTTAAGCGTCTGACTTCAGCTCAGGCCATGATCTCATGGTTTGTGGGTTCGAGCCCCGCATCGGGCTCTGTGTGGACAGCTCGGAGGCTGGAGCCTGCTTCGGATTCTGTGTCTCCCTCTCTCTCTGCCCCTTCCCCACTCTCTCCCTCTCAAAAATAAACATTAAAAAAAAATTTTTTTTTTAAATCATGCAACATAATCACTTCATTCAGAAAGGCTTTTTGCCATTTCCAAAAAATTGAATCCACCCTCAACAATAAAAAACGTGCGATTACTGGAGCAAAGGGAATATGTTGCGGGCTCTGGAGGGGGGTTTTGGAAGGTGAGCCCCACCTCCGGGGCTATTGGTCAGCAGCACCACCAACAGGGGTGATGACATTAGTCTCCCCTGGCGAGCACAACACCAGAGGGCAGCCTCGCGGGTGACAGAGCTCCCACGCTCCCGCATTTCGCCCCCAGACAAGACCCTCAGGTCTTCCCCTCATTTAAAAAAAAATTTTTTTAAATATTTATTTTTGAAAGAGGGAGAGGGGGGGGGAGAGAGAGAGAGAGAGAGAGAGAGAGAGAGAGAGAGAATGAGCGGGGGAAGGGCAGAGAGAGAGAGACACAGAATCTGAAACAGGCTCCAGGCTCTGAGCTGTCATTGCAAATCCTGATGCGGGGCTCGAACCCACAAATGGTGAGATCATGACCTGAGCCGAGGTCAGGTCAACCGCCTGAACCACCCAGGTGCCCCCTCCCCCTCATTTCTAAGGTGCAGCATCGAACAAAAGCACGAGGCAAAAAGAGTGCCAGGACCGGGAGGAAACCTGCACAAAACCAAAATTGCCGGAGGACTAGTGGGCAAAGTTACTATCAAAGTATCTATCAGAGGCGCCTTATCTACCAATACTACAGCGGCATGGATGTTTACACCCAGCAATTCCATTTCTTGGAATCTTCCTATGGAAATACGGGAAACACAAGATGTCCAGGCAGGGTATGTGCTGCAGGCACTCGGGCACAGGCTTCAGAGGACGGATTCACCCCCGTGGGGGAGGGAGGGGCTGAAAGTTCCCACCCTCTATCCTCTGCTGACTTCCCCAGGAGCCCCCCTCTAGTGGTGATCTAGAGGCTTCCCAAAAACCATCTCAATAACTTCAGCGCAGGAGTGGCTGTAAGGGGCTTGCTATGAATAACAAAAGACACGTTCATTGCTCTTATCGCTTAGGAAATTCCACAGGTTTTAGGTTTTAGGAGCTCAGCACTGGGAAAGGAAGACCAAATACACACACACACACACACACACACA
>NC_064814.1:4997045-5005235 GCF_023721935.1 Panthera uncia | reverse complement strand
AGACCAAATACACACACACACACACACACACACACACACACACACACATCTTTTTTTTTTTAAGATTTCATTTTTAAGTGATCTCTACACCCTGGGGCTCAAACTTACAACCCTAACCGAGATCAAGAGTCGCATGCTCTACCAACTGAGCCAGCGAGGCGCCCCCAAATATATATTTCTTATTACAAGTCACATTTTCACTGAGGCTAAAAGTAGCTTCCATGTGGGATTTGGGTGAAGGATTAAAGAAGATACATGTAAGAGCCTCACCCCGATGGCCTCCAGCGCCGTTCTCATCTTTTTTTTTTAATGTTTATTTATTTTTGAAAGAGAGACAGAGCATGAGTGGGAGAGGAGCAGAGAGAGAGAGAGAGAGAGAGAGGAAGACACAGAATCAAGCTGTGAGATCATGACCTGAGCCGAAGTTGGGTGCTTAACCGACTGAGCCACCCAGGCGCCCCAAGGGCCATTCTTACCACGACCACAGTCTCAGGAATCTCAATAAACCAAGACAGGAAGGTCTGCACTTTCCAGAGACATACACAGATACCATCGACACCACAGCAGCTTGAAATGGGCCACTATGCCAAAAAAAAAAAAAAAAAAAAAAAAGTGCAAAAACTGCATCCGCAGGGGCCATGCATCGGATTTAACAACAAAAAGCTTTTCGGAGTGCCTGGGTGGCTCAGCCCGCTGCGGATTCTGTGTCTCCCTCTCTCTCTGCCCCTCCCCTGCTCTGTCCCTCTGTCTGTCAAAAATAAATAAACATTAAAGAAAAAAAAAGAAAACGGAAGTGTTGCTTCTATGATAACAGAATTCTATCGCTAAGATTTTTAGAGGAAATCTTACCTCTAATGCTAATCTTACCTGGGTATTGTTTGTATAATGAAAATATCTTGGCCACGAACAGATTCTTTTATTTCAACTCTTGTTTCTGAAAAATAAAAAAAAGTCCAATAGTTTAGGGAAAGCACTTCGTGATACACTAATGGGGCAGCACATGGACGGAGTCAAGATGAAATCTAAATCAACACTTCACCTAGCGCACCAAAATAAGTCTGCAAGAGATCTCAGAATGACAAGCATCCATATAAAAATAGTGAAGCTGAAGGGAAAAAAAAACCCAAAAATACGCTAAAAGGCAAAAAAGTAACACAAACAGATCCACATAAAATCTCGGGGTCCAAAAAAGCAAACCCATCACCGAAATAAAGACAGGACGCCTGGGGAAAAGTAAAGAGGCCAAAAGTTAACTGCCTTCTTCCCACAAATGCGGAGGCCTCGGGCCCTGTCCTGAGGTCCCCAAGTGGAAGACCTGGACCAAGTAGGCGAGGACTGATCCAGGAGAGACAACGCAACGCCAAAGGCTGGGAGACTTTTCAGGCTAATGTGACAGAAAGAGACCAAGAGATGGGGCGCCCAGCTGGCTCAGTAGGTAGAACACACGGCTCTTGATCTCAGGGTCGAGAGTTCGAGCCCCATGTTGAACATGAAGCCTGCTTAAAAACAACAACAGCAAAATACAAAGACCCAGAGAGCGAATAGTGGGGTTGGTTAAACCACCTTCTCGTCCTCAGGTGCTTCATCTCAGGAGCTTCCCAGATGCCATCACCATAAATTAAAATTGTCACTGCTAAACAGACTAGCTCGTCTATCTGCTTTCAGCTTTAGGTTTTTGAATACCAGTATCTCCTGACTTGTCTTGATGGTAGATGAAGTTTTTAAAGTCACCAAGTAGAAAGTTACGAAGTGCGGGGGCGCCTGGCTGGCGCAGTCGAGCGCGCGACGCTTGACTTCAGGGTCGTGAGTTTGAGCCCCACGTGGGGCGTTGAGATTACTGAAATAAATAAAACTTTTAAAAAAAGTTACTAAGGGGCACAGTGACTCTTGATCTCAGCTCAGGTCATGATATCACAGTTCATGAGTTCGAGCCCCATGTCAGGTTCCGCGCTGATAGCGCGAAGCCTGCTTAGGATTCTGTCTCTCCCTCTCTCTCTGCCCCTTCCCCACTTGTTCTCTCTCTCAAAATAAATTAATAAACTTAAAAAAAAACAATAAATTAATAAACTTAAAAAAAACCCAAGTTTCTAAGTGTGGAAGCGGGATGAAGGATATCTGGGGGTTAACATATTTTTTAAATGCTTATTTATTTTTGGGGCGCCTGGGTGGCACAGTCGGTTAAGCGTCCGACTTCAGCCAGGTCACGATCTCGCGGTCTGTGAGTTCGAGCCCCGCGTCAGGCTCTGGGCTGATGGCTCGGAGCCTGGAGCCTGTTTCCGATTCTGTGTCTCCCTCTCTCTCTGCCCCTCCCCCGTTCATGCTCTGTCTCTCTCTGTCCCAAAAATAAATAAAAAACGTTGAAAAAAAAAAAATTTAAATGCTTATTTATTTTTAAGAGACAGAGAGACAGAGTGCAAATGAGGGAGGGGCCGAGAAACAGGGAGTCACAGAATCCGAAGCAGGCTCCAGGCTCCGAGCTGTCAGCACAGAGCCCGACACAGGGCTTGAACTGTGAGATCACGACCTGAGCCGAAGTCAGACGTTTAATCGACTGAGCCACCCAGGCGCCCCGGTTCCAAATTATTTTACGTTAACTTGTCTTCACAGGGCATTGTACAGCCTGAAGTACACAGCCCCACTAGATTTACGATGCAGCACTCCTAGGACACGGGCGATCAGCAAAGTGCTTTGAAGCATTATCATTTAATGTCACAATTTTCCATGGAAACTCAGAGGGCAGCAAAAATGGGTTACCAACCCAGGATGAGAGTCTACAAGAGAACTGAGAAAAAAAATTAGGCTGAAAGAACTCAAAGCTGGGTTTGTTTGGTTTGTTTTTTATTTTTACTTATCTATTTATTTATTTAAATTTTTTTTTACATTTATTTATTTCTGAGAGACAGAGAGACAGAGCACAAGTAAGGGAGGGGCAGAAAGAGAGGGAGACACAGAATCCGAAGCAGGCTCCAGGCTCTGAGCCGTCAGCACAGAGCCTGATACGGGGCTCGAACTCACGAACAGTAAAATCATGACCTGAGCTGAAGTTAAGACGCTCAACCGACTGAGCCACCCAGGCGCCCCTGGTTTGTTTTTTAATTTTTTTTTTTTTTTTTTTACATTTATTCATTTTTGAGAGGCAGAGAGACACTGCACAAGTGGGGAGGGGCAGAGAGAAGAGACAGAATCCAAAGCAGGCTCCAGGCTCTGTGCAGACGGACATGGGGCTCAAACTCAAACCGCGTGAGATCATGACTTGAGCCAAAGTCGGACGTCAAAACTGTTTTTTTTAAAAAGTCATTACTACCTGGTACCAGATTGCTCTAGATGCCATTTGATGACATAAGGAGACACAGATGTAAAGGGCATTTAGCAAACATAGCCCAATATAGGAGAGAAAACATATTCTTTACATCTCTCCTTTTTTCACTGTGAAATGACAAGACAGTCACATTATCCTGGAAACAGGGGAAGGAGACTTTAAGAAAGAGAACAAAGAAAGAAAGATTTAGAGGCAAGTAGTGAATGATCTTAAAGAAAAATGTTTTCATGTTACACGGGAATAGCATCAGCCTTTTAAAAACATGTCAGTTGAAGGGCTGCTGGGTGGCTCAGTTAAGTGTCCAACACAGGTCATGATCTCACGGTTCATGAGTTCAAGCCCCACGTCGGGCTCTGTGCTGACAGTGTGGGGCCTGCTTAGCAATCTGTTTTCCTCTCTCTGCTCCTCCCCCACTTACACGTGCTCTTTCTTCCTAAAAAAGGGAAAAAAAAATAGACCAACGATTGATTTTGGCTCAAGTCATGATCTCATGTTTCCTGAGTTCAAGCCCCATGTCAGACTCTGCACTGAAGCATGAAGCCCGCTTGGAATTCTCTCTCTCTCCCTCTGTTCTTCCCCCTCTTGCTCTCTCTCAAAAATAAACAAACATTAAAAAAAAAACAACCCACGTCCGTTGACTAAACATAGTTTAGAGAACAAAGGATGTTTAAGAAATCATTTTCACTTACCTCCATTGGTCTCTTGATAGACCACAGATTTCCCCAATTCCGCACCAAGACGCCTATGGGGGGGGGAGGGGAGGTAAAGGCAATAAGCTCTTTAAAAAAAAAAAACTTCAGTTCCTATGTGTATGTTTAACAAAAAGGCTAAAATAACTAGACTAGCATTCTTTCCCCAAAACCCAGAAAAGTTCAGAAAGTTTAATGCATTAAGAACCACACACCCTCCACTGTTCCACAAGCAGCTTCAAGGGCCCACCATTTTGTAACACGCTGCTCTACCGGGGGGGGGGGGGGGGGGGGGGAGAGGGGAATCCACAGCCAAAGTTTAATGTCTAGTTCATTGTTTTCTGAACAACGGTCTTGGAAAACCATTCCCAAACAGACACGTGGCTACCGACACCGATTCCAAAACCACGAGTCACAGGTAAATGCAATGGCCAAAAGCGAATAGACTTCGGTGCCATTAACCAAATGCAGTGTGAATGTTGCTTGGCATCCTGATTAGAATAAACTAGGCACAAAAAGCCATTTTTGACACAGGGGAGGGAACTATGAACAAGGGCTTGATACTAAATGATATTAAGGAATTAATGATGTCATAGGTTTTGCTTTTTTTTTTTTAAAGGATTTTTATGTAATCTCTATACCCTCTGTGGGGTTCGAACTCACAGCCCCGAGATCAAGAATTACACGCTCCACTGACTGAGCCAGTCAGGTGCCCCGTCATGGGTTTTCCTGGTTATCAGGTAGCATTACCACTTTAGTGAGTGAAATGCTATGATGTGAGGGGGGAATCTGTTTAGAAATACTCCAGCCGCGCACGCAGGACAGCGAGGAAGGCCGCTGGGTAGAGGAGGTTGTGGCTTTCCGGGGCTTTGAGGAAACGTCAGACGCGAGGCCTTCTGGCCAAGTGTCTGAGAGTTTAGACTGTTGGAGGATTCTTACATCCTAGCGGGCTGCAGCCTTCTCTCCAGGTTGCTGCGGCGGAACCAAGAAAGAAGGCATAGGCAAAGTTCTACAGAAATTATGATTCCCTGAGAGATTCTGAGGTGAAGACGGCTGGTGCCTCTCGGGGTGCAAAGTGGTTTTGGAATGTAAAGAATTTCTTCGGGTTGGGTTGCATGGAAGTTTGCACTGACCTGGGTTTCCTAACTATGAAACACGGATATTGGGGTATGAAATAGTTTCTCTTGATAAGCAAACAACTAACAAATACTGTGCACAGTATAAATAAATAGAATTATTCCAGTCAAGTCTACAATAGGATATTATTCAGCCTTAAAAAGGAATGAAATTCTGATACATGCTATCATATAGATGAACCCTGAAAAAATGATTCTAAGTAAAAGAAGTCAGACACAAAAAGACAAATATTGCATGATTGCATTTATAAGAGGTACTTAAGAAGAGGCAAATTCAGACACAGAAAGGAGAACAGAAATGACCAGGGATTGGAAGGGAAGGGATCGGGGAGTTAGTGTTTTAAGGGTATGGAGTTTCTGTTCCGGATGATGAAAAAGTTCTGGAAATGGATACTGGTGACAGCTACACAACACTGTAGATGTATTTACTGAGTTGTACTGAGTTGTACGCTTAAAATGGTTAAATGGTGTGGTGCTGGGGTGGCTCAGCTGGTTAAGCGTCTGACCTCAGCTCACATCATGATCTCGTGGTTTGTGGGTTCGAGCCCCGCGTTGGGGCTGACAGCTCACAGCCTGGAGCCTTCTTTGGATTCTGTGTCTCCCTTGCTCTCTGCCCCTCCCCTGTTCGCACTCTGTCTCCATCTCTCTCTCAAAAACTGAAAAAACATTAAAAATATTTTCAAAAAAAGGTTAAATAAATGGTACATTTTAAGTTATGTACATTTTACTGTAATTAAAAAAAAAAAAAAAATCCTTGGGGGGTACCTGGCTGGCTCAGTCGGTACAGCAAGCAACTCTTGACCTCCGGGTCATGAGTTCAAGTCCCACATTGGGTATAGAGCTTAGTTCACATATTTTTTTTTTTAAAGTTTATTTATTTTGAGAGACAGAGAGAGCATGTGTGCAGGAGCAGGGGAGGGGCAGAGAGGGAGAGAATCCCAAGCAGGATCCCTACCATCAGCATGGAGCCTGATGTGGGGCTTGAACTCATGAACCCTGAGATTATTATCTGAGCCAAAATCGAGAGCCAGATGCTTAACCGACTGAGCCACCCAGGCATCCCTAGAGCTTAGTTTAAAAAAAAAAAGAAGAATCTAGCCCCCCCAAAAGTGAGAGATAGGTAAAGTAAATGAAATAAGACTAACAAAAAGTTGTTAAATTGAAGCTAGATGAAGGGGGTTAATTATAACACGTATGTAACTTACACACATCCTGGGAATCGAGCACACCTAACTTTTCTACTGATTCAAGTGTATAACCAAAAGTGTTTGAAAATCCCTGCTTGGAAGTTCAGATCCAAAAGCAGTCATGGAAATAAAATATCCTAACGTCAGGGACCTTCACACTTTGCTCAGTGGTAAAAGCCTTTTTTCTTTCTTTTTTTTTTTTTAATTTTTTTTTTAACGTTTTTATTTATTTTTGAGACAGAGAGAGACAGAGCATGAACGGGGGAGGGTCAGAGAGAGGGAGACACAGATTCTGAAACAGGCTCCAGGCTCTGAGCTGTCAGCACAGAGCCCGACGCGGGGCTCGAACCCACGGACAGTGAGATCGTGACCTGAGCCGAAGTCGGACGCTTAACCGACTGAGCCACCCAGGCGCCCCTAAAAGCCTTTTTTCAAATAAAGTCTTACTCAGAAACTCAACATACGAAACAGATAAAGGAAGTATTTACAAATATTATTTACAGTAATTTAAAACATTTCTGGGGGTGCCTGGGTGTCTTCAGTCGGTTGAGCGTCCGACTTCGGCTCAGGTCATGATCTCGTAGTTGACGAGTTCGAGCCCCGCGTGGGGCTCCGTGCTGACAGCTCAGAGCCTGGAGCCTGCTTTGGATTCTGTCTTCCTCTCTCTCTGCCCCTCCCCCACTCATGTTCCGTCTCTCTCTGTCTCAAAAATAAATATAACCATTAAAAAAAATTTTTTTTAATAAAAAAATAAAAATAAAACACTTCTGGGGGCGCCTGGCTGGCTCAGTCTGAAGAGCATGGGACTCTTGATCCCAATTAGGGTCGTGAGGTTGAGACCCACATTGGGGGTAGTGATTACATGAAAATTAAAATCTTTAAGTATTTCTGGAACAAGGCAGAGAAGAACCTATCATTAAAACAAAAAAGCAAAACCACTGACCTTTTAAATGTGCCCTCCTCCATCTGCTTTCTCTCAGCAAGGTCACTGTGGTGAATTTGACCCAAAACAAACGTGAGCTTTATATTTAAAGTTAGCATTTTAGTTGGCCTCAAAAAGCCAACATTTATCAGGGGTTAGAAACAGAAACTAGGAAGTAGAGAGGATTTACTCTTCTAATCTCACTTCAAACCCCCAACTGAAAAGAAAATAGGCATCGCCGAGAAAATAGGACTGAAGTTTCCCTTCGACATTTCCATCTAGAATCCAAAATTATATCCTTGCAATTATTCATCAACTCTGAAAAATCCAGAGAAACTCTAATGTAAAACTGTTTCAAGATATAAAGATGACTTTAAACGTTAAAAAAAGCAAGCTATTCATTTTATGCCTTAGGTTTGTAACAAGTTTATCTGCAAAGGGTTCCGAAGGCTCTTCCTTTGCATTAGAGCTCTGGGACTCTCCAAGAGCCAACTAGAAAGAGTTATTATTCCGAGGGCCACTGTGAGCCTCTGCTCAGCTACAAGCTTTATCTACATGATTTTGTTCCTGCTCGCGATGTTCCTGCCCGGTAGATAACAACGCCGTCCCTATCTTACCGATGGAATTCAGGAAAATCAAGTCTCTTGCCCAGGGCCACAGGGTTAGTAAGTGGCAAGACTGGGGAAAGACATCTCAGAGCTGTCAGACCCCAGAAGCCACTTGAGATCACCGGCTTCCTTGGGTTAAAAACACACGGAAAGGCAAAGAGCTCCTTTCAAATGACTGCTCGAATCCAAAGCTCACTTAAGAAAATACGGTTAGACTTATTTCTTTCTTCTTCTTTTTTTTTTTTTCGGTTAGACTTATTTTTATCAGCAACTCTGACAAATCTGCTCCCCTGGAGTTGTCCTGTCCTCGCTGCTCTCTCCGCCACCCC
>NC_064814.1:4985950-4997035 GCF_023721935.1 Panthera uncia | reverse complement strand
ACACACATTAGCCTTCCAGAAGTGCTGCTCTGGATTCCATGGATCCACGCTCTTCCCATACTCCCGGCACCCCTGGTGAGCCGTGTTAATAGATGGTGCCTGATTCCTTCAGAGTAACAGGCCGGGCACAGGCACGCCAACTCCAGGCTGCGCTCTCTAGGATGCCCCAGAGCACCGAGGCAGGCAGAGCACAGAGCCCAAGCTGCGCTCCCAGGCAATGCACCGCCGGGGCCCTGTCCTGTTTCCAGCAAAAGCAGGCTCCCACTAAAGACCCAAAACCATCTCCTAAGGTGAGGGCTGCTGGGCTGCTCTCCGTTCATGACCTCACACGTGTGAACGTAGGTCTCGCAAGTGTCTTCTTCGGCTGGGTTGTTACAGCTGCCCCTCACGACAGCCTTGAGACGGGCATCGTCCCCATTTCGTATGCTGAGAAACTAAGGCTCAGAGACGGTGAAGGCTTCCACCAAAGTCTTGAAGTTACTGTGGGCGCTAGAACTTGGGCGGCTTCTAAATGTTGAACTGGTGCTTTTTCCAGATCGTTCAGAGCTTGCACGAGGACCTAAAGGAGACCCAGAATGGCACCAACCAGGGAGAGTCTCTACTGGCTTCGTGAGGCACAGCCTCTTAGTTCTCATCCCAGGCCATGCTCCTAGGGAGCCTGTGGCCAGGAGAGTGTCTCAATTCCTGCTAGGTTTTAATCCCAGACACAGCTGCATTTCGGCCATAGCTGACACCAGCTCTGGCTAGCTTTATCCTAGCCCACTGGGCTCATGCTCTGCCTGGGGAGCTTCTGATGGAAGTTGCTGAAACAGTCAACTACAACACGGGGTATTTTTGATTAATCTGCTCTTCCTGGTGTTAGGATACCCACATGTCTCAGTCTGGAGCAATTATTCATAGTGCTCTCGAAAGAGCCCAGCTTGGACGATAAATTACATGGGCAACCTACCTAGTACCCTAAGGGGACGTGTCAGCTGGCGAGGTGCCCACATAGCTCCAGCACAGATCATGAAGCGTCTGGAAAAAGGCTAAGAATACTCTTCGTAGGTGAATGGGAAGGATCTGGTCATTAACTCAAACAAACGCCTCCCACGAAACTAGACGTGAGCCATTCAAAATGTAAGCTTTCACAGCATATCAGGAGTCACTGTCTTTGTCTCTCAAGAAGCTTCCAATCCAGGGAGAGAGACCTCAAGTGTGTCACGTTAAGTGCCATGGGGCATCAGTGGAAGAGAACGGCGCAAGTGAACTGGGGAAACAGATTAGATGCAGTCTACTGAAGGGGCAGAAGATTAAGCCCGAAATGCAGGCGAGGAGCCTTGAGTGACAAGCTAAGGCGTGTCAGGAGGCTGGGTCCCGACACAATCCAACAGTCATTCAGAAGGTCAGCCTGTGGCACTGCGCACTGGGCTGCAGAGGGCTAGAGGCAGGGAGACCAGGCGAGATCAGTCCAGGCGCGACACGGTCAGAGTGAGCTCGTGTTGCAGAAAGGAAATGCAGAGGAGGCAAGAGGCATTTCGAACAAAGATTTGATGACAAATTAGAATGGGAGGCTGACACCAGAGGCACGGGCAATGAAAGAACGGATGAACTGGATTCATGAAAATTTAAAAAAAACATATTATAACGCATTAAAAGACAGTATCAACTGAATAAAAAAGGCAACCCACAGAATGGGAAAAAATATTCGCAAGTCCTATATCTGATAAGGGATTAATATCCAGAATATATACAGAACTCCTACAACCCAACAACAAAAAACCGCCAAATAACCCCATTCAAAAACGGGCAAACGATTTGAATAAACGCTTCCTCAAAGATATTTAAGTGACCGAGAAGCATGTGAAAGGATGCCCAACATCACCCATCCGTAGGGAAACGCAAATCAAAACTACAGTGAGACACTACCTTCCACCCATTACGATGGCCGAAATAAAACAGGGAGGGAGGGAGGGAGGGAGGGAGGGAGGGAGAGAGAGAGAGAGAGAGGAGAGAGCACGCACAAGTGACAAACGCTGGTCAGAGTGTAGAGAAGCCGGGATCCTTGCGCACAGCTGGGGGGAACGTGAGAGGAGGCAGCTGCTGTGGAGCACAGTAGGCCAGTTCTTCAAAAAAGTACGCATAAAACTACCGCATGGCCCAGCAACCCCACCTCTGGGGCCACCCCCAAAAGAAGCGGAAGTAGGATCTCGAAGAGGTATTTGCACGCCTATGTTCGTGAGCGGCGTTACTCGGGACGGCTACAGCAGGAAAGCAACCCGAGTGTCCGCCGACAGATGAAGAGCCAGGCTGAAAGCTGTGATACATACAGTGGACTCTCATTCAGCCTTTAGAACGAAGGAAATCCTGCCGTCTGCTACAGCACGGATGAACCTTAGGGACGTTATTCTAAGCGAAGTGACAGTTCACAGCAGAAAGTAGAACGAGGGTAGCCAGGGGCTGGCGTGGGGAGAAACAGGGGGTTATTGTTCGGTGGGCACCAAGTTTCAGTCTTACAGAATGAAAAGAGGTCTGGAGATGGATGACGGGGGTGGCTGCACGTTAGGAATGCATTCAATACCACTGAATCGCACACTTAAATTAGAATGGGCGCCCAAGAAGGTAAATTTCAAATGATCCCAAACGTCTGAATTTTAGAAGGCGCAAGCTTAAGTATTCAGAGCTGTCCGCTGTCACGTCTGCTTCTGACCTATCACATGACTCAGGAGAACATATATTTACATACACAGGTAAAGCACAGAGAACAGAATGTTAACTGCTAACTCACGATCATTGGTAATTAATACTCTTTGGCCTAGTCTTTGGGCTCCTCTGTATATTTGAAGATTTTTCATGATCAAAAGTTGGAACTGGGGGTGGGAAGGGCAGTTACACTTATAAAACTTTACACCCACAAAGTCTGAAGTTCTAGATGACAGGAGGGAGCCGTCAGGTCCACGGCGGGGACCGCGGAGCGGGTGTGGAAGCTGAGTGCGAGAGCCAGCTGCAGCCCCAAGAGTGAACAAAAGTACCGGAGGTAGGAAGGTGGTGAGGGGAGTGAGAACGTGGTATGTGGAGAAGTCTCACTGAGATAAGAGGAAAAAGCCAAAGAGAAGGGGCACCTGGGAGGCTCAGTCGGTTAAGCATCCGAGTCTTGATCTCGGCTCAGGTCATGATCTCACAGCTCGGGAGATCGAGGCCCGTGTCGGGCTCCACTGACAGTGTGGAGCCTGCTTGGGTTTCTCTCTCTCCCTCTCTCTTTCTCAAAATAAATAAATAACCCTTAAAACAAAACAAAACAAAACAAAACAAAAACCACAAAGGCTAAAGGGAAAAATTCAGTATGGTTGGGTATATGGAACCCAACGAAAGTAAGTTTCCAGTAAGAGGGCAGGACCGACCACAATCAACAAGGCTGATGGACCAAAAGGACAAGGACTAGGGAGAAGTCAGCAAATACAGTGACCAGGAATCCGTCAGTCCTTTGTGACCTTCAGAAGAGCCGTTCACATCCAGTGGTGAGAGGCCAGAGGAAGGCTAAGAGGTCGTGAGGAAATGGAGGCAGATACCTCCTGCAGCGTACTGGAGGTAGGGAGAGCAGCTTTCTTCTTTGGCTTGAAGATGGTATCATCAACCTTCGGGGCCCTCAAACTCCCTTAAGTAATTGAACAGTCAGAGCAGACAAATAAGGGGATGCTTTCAGCACAGACTCTGTTCCTGATCCTCCTGGAAGCCACACAAGACACAGATGCGTGTGTGTGTCCCTTCCTACCTGCACTTAAGGGGCTAGCAAGAAGTGCCGTGGACATGCCTGTCACAACAGCTTCACCGACCGTCATCACAGCAACGTCTCCCACAAAAAAAAAGATCAAAATGAAAACAAGACGAAGCACCTCATCAGAGCTGCTGAGTGTCAAAGACCAGCTCTCACTTGCAGGATGTAAATGAAGAACGTGTTCTTTTTTAATTTTATTTTAATGTTTATTTCTGAGAGAGACAGAGACACAGTGCGAGCTGGGGAGGGGCAGAGAGAGAGGGGGACACAGAATCCGAAGCAGGCTCCGGGCTCTGAGCTGTCATATCAGCCCAGGGCCCAGCGCGGGACTTGAACTCACCAACTGCAACCTGAGCCGAAGTCAGCAGCTTAACCACTGAGTGTCATCACCCAGGCACCCCAGAACACTCTTTTTAAGACGGCAGAAAATCCCTCCTGCTTGCTGGGGGTTTTCATTTTATCGTTGGATAGAATCAAATATGTTTTCCTTTCTATTTTTTTTTAAGCAATATACAGTATCTTAAATTCAAAAAAATTTTAAATTATCATAGCTAGAATGAATCCTCACCAGACATAGCTAGGTTAGTTTGATCTTTTTTTTTTTTTTTTTTTTTTAAGATTTTTTTTTTTTTTTTTTTTTTTTTTTAATTAATGGCTACATCCAACTGGGGCTCGAACTTAAAGCTCCAAGATCAAGACTGCATGCTCGGGAGGCCTGGGTTTCTCAGTCGGTTAAGCGTCCGACTTCGGCTCAGGTCATGAGCTTACAGTTCGTGGGTTCAAGCCCCGCATCAGGCTCCGTGCTGACAGCTAGGAGCCTGGAGCCTGCTTCCCTCTCTCCCTCCCAGTACGTGCTCTGTCTCTCTCTCTCTCAAATAAATATAAACATTAAAAAAAATTTTTTTAATTAAAAAAAAAAAAAAAAAGAGTTGCATGAGCCAGCTGGGCACCCCTATGCTATTGATTTAAACCCAAAGTGATCTGATAAGTGTCGTATTCCTTCGACCCAGCTACAAAAAATTGTTTCAGTCTCAAAATAGGCAAATCCCAAGGCCAACCAATCAACCAGATTTAACCCCAAAAGGCCATTTGTTCCAGTACATGCTGCCTAGCTGAATACTTCTGAACAGTGTATCATCTGCCTCAATGTTTAAGTCAAAAACTTGTTTTTCACAATCTTGCTTCAGAAGAACACAGTATACCTGCAGGCAAAACTGACCAAAAGATCCATTCAACAAGGTCGGCCCTGGGTTGAAGGCTCAACCTCAGAGTACAACTCAAGAGCAAAACGAGGGCGAACAACCCCGGAGTAGACAGACTTCAGAGGGCCATCCGTGAACATGACTCAATTTGATTCCGAAGTACAAAAATTCCGAGTAAGCGTTTTGCTCTTCCCTGTCTGTGACCACACACGTGTCAGGTGGTTCCTACTAGAGCCCCCTGAGGCCAGCAGAAATGTCAGCAACGGAAGCAATTCGGAATGTGCACCCCGCTCACTAGAGCCGTGAGTGTTGGGGACCCAACAGCCTTGAAAGCACCACCTTCTCAGTGGCACCCAGCCACCGGGCAGGTGGAGCCTCAGAAGGAGCTACAGTTAAAAACACCCAAATCCTAGTAAGTGTAAGCGAGAGCATCTTGTAAATGAAAAAGCACGTTTCCCTCTTTCGATTATCGATGTGAGTCAGCACCCTCCCATCCAGAAGCAGGCTAAGCTCTGGGCAGGGAAACTCCGAAAGCTTCCATCAATCGGAATAGGAGCACAGATCACGTCCTCCTCCCAGTTAAAACTGCAGAATGGCTCTTTAAAAAGACATCACCCTAAATCGAGCTGTGAGGGGACCACCGGGGGCAGCTGACACTGATCATGGGCCCAGCGCTGTTGTGATGCTGATTCATGTTACGCACGATAACCGATAACCGCATCCCTTTTGTGAAGTACTGGCCCCACAGAGGTTCCACTGGATTCCATGAGGCCCCTGGGTAAAACGGTAAAAAAGAGAGCAAGATTTCTCTTGATGGAACAGGAAAACGAAAAGAAAAAAAAAAAAAACAAGAGCAGGGATAACAGTGAAGTGGGAACGGGAAGGGCGCAACAGAACCTTTAATGTCCTAAAACAAGAAGAAGGCCGAGAGCACAGTCCGGTTCAGGGCGACTGAAGGAGAAGGAACTCAGCCTCTCTCCAAGGAGCCCTTCTGAACCCGTCTCATGACTCAGCATTCCCAGCGGGAGGGTGACAACAGCAGCAAGAGGGCGGACAGGTCTTTGGGGGCAGGAGGTCAAGCTGGATTTCCTAAGGCTGACCATTTCTAAGGCAACACAGAAACGCCCGTTCCCCGGACTTCTGGTCCAGGAGGTGCGGAGGGGACTAAACCAGCACTGGAATGAATCACACAGAGCTTGCTTTCATTCAACATCTAGGGGCACTCACAGGTTCTCCAGAAATAAAATACATGTTTTGACAATTATTTCGAGAATGACGGCGGGGCCAGGGAATGAAACATGCAGAACAGGAGCACAGCACAAGGGCCAACCTGGCGCCTCCTCCCATCCTGTCCCCGGAGTGATCTCGCTCTCCCCTGGCCACTGGTACACCTTCCACCCATCCCAACACCCTGCTCCTTCCTCTCTCCTTACCTGGGGTTACCTCCTCTCCACTAAGACTTTCAAGTGTTTAATGACTGGATGATTAATACCAACCACAGGATCTGTGACTCATGTTTAACCAGGGCACTTGATGCGGTAATGATCGATGAATGCTGAACTTCAACATTCTCAGGTGAGAACTACATTTACTTCAATTTGTATTCAGGCTCCTCCACTTATTAGCAGTGTGACATCGGACAAGCTACTTAACCTCTCTGCCCCTCAGCTTCCTCCTCTGAAACGTGCAGATAATAGCAGGACCTAATTCACAGGGTTGTTGGGAGCACGGAGCGATACGCAGAAAGCACCGAGAGTGCCTGGCACATAGTAACACTACATAATGCTTATCCATATTATTTTAAAATACACAAGCAATAATCTAGCATCCTTGTAATTCATTCTTTTGGAAATTTCAAAAGATATCCTCCAGATTCTGGAAAATACGCACACATACATGTTCATTCCATCCCTCTCCTGGAGGTTGGTGGACTTTTGGGCAGGTGTTACTTTAATTTTTTTTATTCTTTATTTTGGAGACAGTAGGGAGGGACAGAGGGAGGGACGGAGAGAGGGAGAGGGAGAGACAGAGGAGGGAAAGGGGAGAGGGGGGAGAGAGGGGGAGGAGTGGGAGAGGAAGGGGCGGTGAGGGAGAGGGAGGAGGGGGGGAGAGGGAGGGAAAGAGAGAGAAAGAGAGAGAGAGAGAGAGAGAGAGAGAGAGAATATATGTTAAGCAGGCTCCACGCTCAGCACAGAGCATGATGTAGGGCTTGATCCCATGAGCCTGGGATCGTGACCCGGGCAGAAATCAAGAGTCAGATGCTCAACGCACCGAGCCACCCAGGCGCCTCAGGCAGGTGTTACTTTAAAGGCGCATAAAGTTCATGAGCATCTATAGAAGAGTCTTAAAAAGAAGTCCAATCTATAACCCACCAGGTCAAGAGCAACAACATGATCAACGAGGAACTCCTACACCACCGAAACAAACCCCTGTGGCGCACACTTTGCCTCCCAAGGTGCCTCCTGGGTGCAGCGCCACTCTGTGATGCATGGAAGTGATCTCCTGAAGGGACGGGGCAGGGGTGGCTGGCTCTGTCCGACGGACATGAGGATGGTGTCTGCTAACAGCCAAGTGGCGACACCACTCAGCTACGCTTCCGGTTCAGGCTCATTTCAGGGGCTAGGAAGACAGATCTTGTATTTTATTGCAGAGAGAAAACGAGGCAGTGACTAGGCCAAGGTCATTCAGAGTAGGTGACAGCCGGGAAGAGCACCCAAGGGTTTTGACTTCCAATCACAGGACACAAACACACACCCTTCTTCTGGTGAAAGTGCCCTTGAGCAAGGCGGCAAGTCAGACAGAGGCACCCTCACGGCACCGAGTTCCGGAAGTCAGAAGGGGGGAAACCAAAGGACAAAGAACAAAAGCACGGGGTCGCTGAGCGAGTCTACAAGTGCTGTGATCCCCTCTGAGTCAAGTGCAACGAGATGCACTCAGTCCTGCATCTTGGTTAACCTTCCATAACTCCTTCCTATCACATCACTAAGAACAATGACTTTTAATGGGTCCAGCACCCGGACGAGTGAAGCAAAGCCAGCTTCACATGCCATGATGCTACACCTAAGCAGTTTTCCCAGTGGAAATGCTGGCCTGAGTAGAAGCCAAAAATAAACTGAAAAGCCAATTCCTGAGGGACGTGTCATGAGGGATGCTACACACACACACACGGCCTTCGAAAAGCAGCGTGATCACAGAGACCGCTTAATTTTGAGACATCAAATCTCAAACCAGGAGAGACTCTGAACGTTGCGGTCACTCAAAGCAAGGGACAACGCACAAGAGATGGGAAAGCCAAAGCCTAAACAGGAAGCCCCCAAACTTGGACTGACAGACAGCAGTCTGTTCTCTTCTTTACAGGGGCCATTGTGTCCAACCATAACCGCTGGAGACCAGAAAGACCCGCCGGGTCTAGCCAGTGCTCGAGAAGGCAAAGAGACTAGCGGCATTTGGCTTTATTCCAAAAGTTTACTCAAGGATGGTCGCTGATGGGGAAGGGGTCAGTCACAAAGGAGACCCATGGCCAAACGGGGAAGTCTCAAGGAGTACCATGCTGGAGGGGTCAGAAGATTGAGGGAAGAAAGGAGCACAAACGTCGTGTTTAAGTCCTAAAGAAGCTCAACGTTGGCTGCTGGGAGTCTCAGGAACTGGACCATAAATTCTGCAGTTTCCAAGGAAGAGCTACTTATTTGATTTCTGTTGATAATTTTCACTGAAGGGGCCAGGAGGGGGCAGAACTTGTCGGCCAGCCTCTTCATGTCTCATCATGAATTTGTTCCTTTCAAGCTTGCATCAAGAGACTAATATTACCCCTTTACTCATTGCCCAACAAATTAACCCGAAAACGACAGAAATACTCCACAGCCTGCTGAACGCTCCACATTAAAAGGGTACTATTTTAAAAGATGCCAAGAGGTGGCAGCTTTAAAAAGAAATACGTTTCTCCACACCGTCAACCACGTTATTCTATCAGTAAGTGGGTTCTCAGCTCTCATAACCAAATCGGATGGAGTAGGCAGCAGAACCTAAATGTTCAGCCTTGGTCTGAGAGTCTTTCCTTTCCAACCTCTATGGATTTCCAAGGAGAAGTGAGAAGAAGAGAAAAAAACAAAACTCTTCCTAAACCACTTCCGAAAAGTGCAAGGTCCCAGGCCCCACCCTACCGCCCCAGTCGGGGTCATCTGTGCCTAGGGTTCCTGGGACCCTAGAGCTACTTATCGGGTATACAACTCCCCCCCCCCCCCCCCACAAACCTACTCTCAAAGAACCTGGGTCTTGCCATCCACAAATGGATGCTACGTGCCACCATTTCCTAAGGTTCCCGGGCCCCTAAGCTCAGAAGCCACAGACGCTCCGGTGGCAAAGAAAACACCACCACTGGAGCTGCGATGGACTTCAACAAATTCAAAGCAAATCACCAGAGGCCACCTTCAAGACATATCCAAGCCGGTGCCTTACCTTATGGTTATTTTCTGCTTAATTCCTAAATAGGTATTTTAAGTCCAACTCTGTAGATAATTACACATGGTGGCAGGAGGCGGGCAGAACATAACCGTAAACAAAGTTAACCACCAAAGTCAAGATGAACGGGAACCGACAACTGATAAACATGGCCCGGTAGTGAGCTTGGCCAGGCAGCCTGAGTCCCGGGGCAGGAGGCCATGACACGGTGAAACGAGCTGCCTTCCGAAAGTCACAAACCTCTGGAGAGGATGGTCAGGGAAAAACATTTTTTGTTTAAAGGACAAAAAAAAAAAAAAAAAACCGCAGAAAGACATTAGCAACCATGTGCTAGTGAGACAATGCAGAAACACGGCATAAAGACCGAAAAAAAAATCGTCTTCCCGACGTAACAACACCGATGGGAATTGGTAACGAGCATTCCGCTATAGAAAGTAGTATTTCCCACATACTTTTGTGTTTGTTTGTTTGTTTTTGCACACGAACTTGTCATTTTCTTTCAGTCGGGGCGGCCACTGCCTGATTGGCATTTCTCCGAGGGGAAGCCAGGGGACCCGCGTGCGTGCGGACTTCGGGGTCTTGGGGAGGCATGCGCACCGGCCAGCAGAAAGACTCTGCTGGTACCGAGGGTCACTTCTGCCCCGGGGAAGTGGTTCGCAGGCTCTTCCTGGGAGAGGGGCCTTTTCCCCTGCCAGAGCTGTTATCGCAGACCCCCTTGGTAGGGTGGCCTTTGTCTCCCAGCGTGTGAGAAACCCAGATGAACTTCTCAAGCGCCCTCCCTTGAAATCACACCTGTCAACAGCACAGGCCTGATTCCTGCTTAGAAACGTTTTCTGGCAGGGGAGGAAGAGGACGAGATGAAGAAGGGGTGAAAGATACAGGGGTGTGTGCCTGGGTGGGAATCGCCGATAGGAGTTCACACTCAGGAAAACAAGACCCAGGAAGCCACCAGGCCAACCTGGGTTCAAGGTTTCGGGTTTAAGACGATACACTCCTTCGCTGGTGAAGACTGCGATATTCACCAGCCTCACCCCAATACCTATGGGAGTCTGAGGTGTGCCTCCAGCCTCAGGTCAGGAGAAACCCTTCGGGCTTCCGAACGGGTGGCTCTTTTCCATCCGTGGTTCTGTAGTATTTTTTTCAAGAAGTCCAACTGCACTTGGGAGTCATCAATTCCAGTCGCAGCTGTCACATCCCCCCCCTTCCCGTACTATTAATATCACGGCTCTGATTGTTAATGATTTTACTCACAAAGTTCCCCGCAGCAATTACAATGAGCCAACAAGGTTGGGTTTTTTTGGGGGGTTTTTTGTTTTTGTTTTTTTTTTTAAAAAGAGGGGTTGGGGTTTCTTTACCCATAATAACGCATTCTGTCATTTGGGGAACTTCTCGGGCTTATCCGTCGCCCGAGATTTTCACCTCTACCTTTGTTTTGGACCGCCCACAACCCTTCCCTGCACGGACCCGGCACGGCCTTCCTTTCGGGATGCACAATGCAGTATGTAGCTCCTTGGGGGTCAGCAAAACGCCGCACTGGTGTCATGCCGAGCGTGCCTCAGAGTCTGAGAAGTTCCCCCACGGTAGTGGGTCCACATAATCTTGAGGCCGACACCACAGCACGGCCAGGCGTGGAAGCCCCTTCGCGGGCGGAGGGGGCGCGGGGGGGGGGGG
>NC_064814.1:4922946-4985550 GCF_023721935.1 Panthera uncia | reverse complement strand
GGGGGGGGGGGGGGGGCCAGGGGGGGGGAAAGTAATGGGAGCGGGACTGGGTGGGGACCCCGGAGGAGGAAGTGGAGTGGTCAACGAGGAAAAGGGGAGTGGCCGAGGTGGGGCGGAGAGGATGGTCCCGAGACTGTCAACAACATTTGAGGAGCCTCCTTGGCGTCCCCAGCCCTAGTCCTACGCACTGGGAGGGGTGGGAAAGAGCTAGATACCGTCCCTGTCCTCTAGGCGTTTACAATCTGGTTGGAGAGACAAAACATACACATATTAAATAGCTACAAAAGCAACTCCAAGGTAGCTTGTAAGCAAGGCTATAAAAGATATGTATAGAGTGTATCTAGGGTGAAATTCCACACGAAGCTTGGAAGGTCATGACTCCTCAGGGATCGGTCAAGGGGTTGGTGAAGGAGGTCCAGAGAAAGATCAGAAAGATAATCAAGCGTTAGTAGCCCCTATGGTTTGGCTTTACACCCGTCAAGAGGAGCTCAAAGCTCCATGAGGAGCAAGGCACCAGGTAGGACAGTGAGGCAGTTAGGAGTGGGATGGAGCCATGGATTCCAGTATTTGGCACGGCCACTTACTAATTTTGCACAGGTAGGTAAACTGATAAACTGTTTTTCGCCTTAATTTTCTCATCAGTAAAATAGGGGTGATGGCGGCAGTACGTGTCTCATCGGGCAGTTGGGAGGATTGAAGGAAATAGAATAGTGCCTGACGTACACTTCCGTCAGTAAAGCTCAACCATTACTACAATATTTCACCTCTCCCTTCCTAGACTAAAATTCTAGCCAGGTAGAACTGTTATACTTATGGTTTGCTCCATGTTGCCATTTTAAAATATAAAAAGTAGTGGGACGCCTGGGTGGCTCAGTCAGCTGAGCGTCCGACTCTTGGTTTCAGCTCAGGTCATGATCCCTCAGTGTGTGAGTTAGAGCCCTACGTGGGGCTCTTTGCTGACAGTGCAAAGCCTGCTTGGGATTCTCCTCCCTCTCTCTACCACTCCCCTATTCTAGTTCTCTCTCTCTCTCTCAAAATAAACTTTAAAAATAAAGAAATCAAATATAAAAAGTAGTTATACTAACGTGTCCTGTAAGTAAGTTCCAGAAGATTTAGATACATCCGGGGGCGCCTGAGTGGCTCAGTCGGTTGAACATCTGACTTCAGCTCAGGTCACGATCTCATGGGTTGTGGGTTCGAGCCCTGCATTGGGCTCTGTGATGTCAGCACTGGGCCCACTTCGGATCCTCTGTACCCCTCTCTCTCTGCCCCTCCCCCACTGGTTCTCTTTCTCTCTCTCTATTTAGTTGTAAATAAATAAACTTAAAAAAAAAAAGATTTAGATACATTCTCGGAGGACAGATTCCAAATGGGTTCTTAGAAGGAAATTAAGAATCCTCAGAATATGGCCCTACCCTTTCCCAGTCAAAATGACTTTTTCCTCATTTTACTGCAAGACCATCAATGACAGATTAGTAAAATGGTTCCATATTACAGTACTTGGGTTCTGTTACAAAGGCAGGATCCCTGTTCCTCGAGCAGTTTTCAGACCGCCAAGGATACAGAACGACACGCGTGGAAAAGCCCTAAGAACATGTGGCAGCCTGAGTACATAATGTGTCCTGAGCCAAGTGCTTCGAGAATATTGATGTAATATTGGGGTTGGGGTCGTTGTCAATGGACCCAAATCTTAGAAAACTTGCATACTAAGATATAGAGGAAAAAAAAACCTGTGGCCAAATGAGCTGAAGGGGAACTACAATACAATTTAGGGGCAAGCTGGACTCACAAAGCCTGGCCTTTCCATTGCAGACCACAGTGTATGAATGGCCATCTGGAATCCCTGCTGGAAAGACTCCATTCCCCACCCCCTCCCCCGTAAAGACCTGGCAGGCTTAACAGCAGTGAGTGGCTTCTGTCTCACCTACCATGTCCCTTTAGCCCTTTCCCCTTACCCCCTGATAGCCTAACACTTATTGAGTATCTGTTATTGACCAGGTACCATGCCAGGAACATTCACATACATCGTCTTGTTATCACAACCCTGGATATAGGTGTCCTTAACCCCATTTTATCAAGGAGGAAACAGGACCCGAGGAATTCAGTGCCTAGGGTTACAACGCAGTCACCTGCAGAGCCAAGGTGGAACCCGGGTTTCCTGACTCCCAAGACCAAGGGCTTTTCTAGTTCCTATGTCTATCAAGGGATCGGGGGAGGGAGCAAGCTGGTAGGCTGACAGGGCAGGGCAACGATGAGCTCGATATCTTTGGTGTCAAAAACCCAAGTGACGGGCCACCTGGGTGGCTCAGTCGGTTAAGTGGCCGACTCTTGTTCGCGGCTCAGGTCACGATCTCACGGTTCCCGGGTTCGAGCCCCGCATTGGGCTCTGGGCTGACGGCACAGAGAACCGCTTGGGATGGTCTCTCTCTCCCTCTCTCTCTGCCCCTCCCCTGCTTGTGCACTCTCTCATTCACTCTCCCTCAAGGTAAATAAATAAACTTAAAAAATTTTTTTTAAATCCAAGTGAGTTTTGCCCTCTACTCTAGCTTATGCCTGTGTTTGTTTTAATATAAAAAGAATGTCCTTCCTCCCTAATCACTGAGCAAAATTGGCACTCCAGGAAGATGGACCATGTTTATTCTGTGGCTTCTTGTAATAACGGCTAATAATAGCTACCAGTTACTGAGCTGTAACTTAATACCAGGTACTGTACTAAGTCCTGTACGTAGATTATGCACCTTTACGTAGATTAGCGCTCTGGGAGAGAGGATGTATGAGCCCCCCTTTTGTGAAGCGTCATGCCAACCCTGTGCCGTCCCCCTCCCCCAGGAAGCTGCTAGGTTGTAGGTAAGAGCCTTGATTTCAAACGCTGATCTCTCCCTTGCTAACAAAACCGCTTTGGAGCATGTGGATCATGTCCTGCGTATGCCTGTAACCCCAGTACCTAGTACCGTGCCTGGCACAGTCTCGGTGCCCAATGATGTACCATATCAGGGGGTGTCAAAGGCCTGAGATTCCTGGTCCTCTGCTTGGTCAGTTTCCCATCCTTGTCCCATACATCCAAGTAGCTGCCCGTGCGTTCTCTCAGCCTTTTTTTGTCGCCCCCAGGCTGAGCTGCATCAGAGTCCTTTTAGAGGAAGGGGCTCAGGACATCCCTCCCAACCTCACTCACACCTGAGATGTTCCAGCCAAGGTCTGAAGCTTGACTCCTTCCTGGTCCCCGAGCCCCCAGCCACAGTCTGCACACCCAAGCTGGCGAGCGGGGTGAGCTGGGATGGGAACACTGGCTTAGTTTTTATTTCCATAATTGTTGAATGAAAAAAAAACCACCAAAAAACCCTTCACTCCCCAGTGGAGAAACCCCTCCTCTCATGGCCCTAATACCCAGCCCTTCTTGGGGAAGAGAGAGTCTTCTCAGGAGAATTTTGCTTATTTACAAATATGCCTGCAAGAAACTGAACCAGGCTGGCCACTCCCCTTGCTGAGGGGCTGGCAGGCACAGGAGGCATCAGAGCTGGAGGCAGCCTGAGCTGATCTCTGGGAAGCAGGCTCTGTCTTATCCCTATCTTACACGGCCACTGGGCTAAGAAGTGTGCACGGGCCTCAGGGCCTCTCACTGCTCCACGGGGAGCCCCAGCCTGCTTGGCCTTTCCAGGCCTCCCTGTAGGAGTGAATCCAGATGGGCCCAGAGAACTCCTTCTATCCTGGAGTACATGTTTGGAGGCTCCAGGGTGCCTGCGGCACTGGGGTCCTCAGCTAGGAAGGTGGAGTGGGAGGGGAGATACCCTGGGGAGCCCTCCCACACCCCAGACGCCGGCTAGAGAAATGCCCTTGCCTGAGGCTCCAGCTGTGGTTTACTCCCCAGTCATGGGCTTTGGGAATTAAAGGAGTCCTTCGTGCCCTTGGAGCCTTACCGTTTTTTTTGTATCGATGCCCTGGGAGAACCGTGGGATTTGTCCAAGATCACCCGTGCAGGGCCGTCAGGATCAGGACCCAGATGGGTGGGCCCTTGGCCATTCTCACTCCTGACTCTGAGCAATGGTTACAACCCACGGAGCAAAACGCTCTGGGCCGGGGGCAACGGGGAAAGGGCGAAGTGATTCGTGAGAGCCCAGGGTTGGCAGAGTCACCCCGTTTCCCTCCTTCCTGCCGATACAGGGGCCGAGGACAGCAAATCCACCAGACCAGCTTGAAGAACAGTAGGGCGGCTGTCTCTCAGTAATGCCACTCTCCTCACCACCACGTCCCAGATCGCCAGGCCAAGGCCTTCTCCTCAGCACTCGTGGGTACTTCCTGGATGACCAGCCAAATGTCACAAAGTGACATCTTCCCCCAAACCCATTTCTTCTCCCAGACTCCTCACCCAGGTTGATGGCAACATCACCTACTACCTGGGAACCAAACTGGCCGCCTGAGGGTTAACCGTTGATCTTAAGCTCCACATGCAATCAAAGCCCAGGTCATGGCCCCTCTACCCCCTTTCCACACCCCCCAGCTCCAGAGGGGCTCCCCCGGGGGCCACTTCATGGGGAGGTGGAGTGGTGTCGTGGCACCATGGCTAGGGGTAGGGTCCCAGAATCAGACGGACCCGGGTTTGAAGCCTGCGCTGCCACTGGCTCACCGTGTGGCCTTGGGCAAGCCATTTCACTTCAGTGAGCCTCAGTTTCCTCTTTGTGAAATAGGAATAACAATAGTACGTACTTCTTAGGGCTATTGAGAATCTAACTGACATGGTGAATATATTGCATAGGGCCTGTCCAGTGTTCCAGTGTGATAGACGGTTACCTGCTGGTGCTAGTTCATCCCCATCGCTTGCCCACGCTGTTGCTGTAGCCTCCGTCCCATGCCCCTCCCCCGGCCCGTACTCCGCCCCCATACACCCCTTCACCGTGCTGCCTAAACTATCTGCCACCTTGTCCCCAGGGAGCTGGAAAACGCAGACACGATCATCCGACTTCTCGGCTTAACATCTCTCTGTGGCTCTCCTGGCCCACCAGGCAACCCTTCTAGAATCGATTCCCTCTACCTACCTCTAACCCTGTCTTCCAGCTGTCCGCCCCACACACATGCTCCGTGCTCCAGCCTGGGCTGCCTCCTCCAGGACCCCAAGTGTCGGTCCCTGGTGCCTTTTCGCTTGTTCACCATCTGCCTGGAAGTTTTTATGCCTCGACTTCAACTCCTGTTTCTACCTAAAGAACTCCTTTCCATCTCACAAAACCCAGATTGTGCCTTCTTATCTAAGAAGCCCTCGAAGCGCCCATTCCCCTGCCATTCCTCCCCCCCCCCACACTTACCTGGTGACACCTGTGTGATTGCGTTTATTCACCTCTCTTGTGCCCTTCTTCATCTTTGTACGCCAGCATCCAGCACGGGTCTGACGCATAGAAGGTGCTCCTCGGGGCGCCTGGGTGGCTCAGTCGGTTAAGCGGCCGACTCCGGCTCAGGTCATGATCTCACGGTCCGTGAGTTCGAGCCCCGCGTCGGGCTCTGTGCTGACAGTTCAGAGCCTGGAGCCTGTTTCGGATTCTGTGTCTCCCTCTCTCTGACCCTCCCCTGTTCATGCTCTGTCTCTCCCTGTCTCAAAAATAAATAAAATGTTGAAAAAAAAAAAAAAAAAAAGAAGGTCTCCAAAGGTGTTTTTTTTTTTTTTTAAGTTTATTTATTTATTTTGAGATCGAGATTGAGAGAGAAAGCAGGGCAGGGGCAGAAAGACAGACAGAATCCCATCACCCGCACCATCAGCGTGGAGTCTGACAGTGGGGCTCGAACCCACGAACCGCGAGACCATCGCCTGAGCCGAAACCCAGAGTCGGACGCTCAACCAACTGAGCCACCCAGGCACCCGGTGCTCCAAAGATTTTTGTTGAGTGATTGAACAGAACAAGCCAACCTCCTCCAACGGCCCTAAATGTGTCATCGGGTCTCTGGGACCTGACCCCTGTTTTTCTTCAAGTGCCCTGCTCTCGTTTCCTATATATGGAGAGGAACATTCACATACACAAACACACAAACACACACATACTCTTGTTCTCTCCTCGGACTTCAGCCTCTAGATCTGTGCTGGCTTTTGCGGTAACCCCTAACCACGTGTAGGTCTGGAGCCCTTGAAATGAGGCTAGTCTGAACTGGCATGTGCGGTAAGTGTAAAATATACACTGAATTTTGAAGACTTGGTTGCAAAAAAAAAAAAAAAAAAAATCCAAAATATCTCAAAAATTTTATATCGATTACTTGTTGAAATGACAATATTGTATCTGTAGTGAGTCAAATAAAATATATTATTAAAATCCAGCTCACCTGTCTCTTGTGGCTGCTTCATGTGGCTAGGACAAAATGAAAGTCATCTATGAGGCTCACATGACCTTTCTGTTGGACAAGCAGGGCTCCAGATGTTCAGGGAGCCGTAAGTCCCTTCTTTCTCCAGGAGATGGCGATCCCTCCCTGCCTTTGACACCTCCGTTCCAGAAAGGTCTGGAAGGTTCCTGAGGAAACTGCCCTGTGTACTATGTCAGATGGTGAACCCCCAATAAGGACGGGGCTCCACTCAGCCCTGCAGTGAAACCAGCCTATCTATGCAAATGAGGCTTCAAAATAAATCCACAGGAAGTCAAGAAGCTAAATGCCATCCTCCTCAACGGAAGAATCAACACCTGTTGATAGACACCTACTCTGGGGGACACACTTCCACTTTCACCCCGGGCTCTGTTTTCCAGGGGTTCATAAAGCCTGTTGGGGAGATGGGCGTCAGCGGATACAGTGGTGTGTAGCCCGAATCCACCTTCAGATCCCAAGAAACCCTTCCCCCACTGCCAGGCACTGGTCGCTGAGGATCACGGCTGGGGTACCTTTCCAAGGGTTGCCCTCGGCCAAAAGAAGGTGCCTCAGCCATCCGATGACTGTCCTTAAGGAGGAACAAAGCCTGGCCTTTCACCTCCATTCAGGACACCTGGGAAGGGCCACCCCGACTTCGGAGCTTCTCCTGGGATCAGCTGAGGTCTCTGCTAGAACTTCCTCATCAAGGTTAAACTTCTCCCTCTGCCCACTTCTGCCGCCCTTGCTCCCTGAGGACACTCCCAGTAAACATCCTCAGAGTCTTTAAGTCTGTTTCCTAGGCAATCTGACCCGTAATTGGTGCCAAGTGTGGTCCTAGGGAACAGACCCTGAAAGGGATTCTAGAGGGGCTCCTGGGTGGCTCAGTCGGTTGAGCGTCCGACTCTTGGTTTCGGCTCAGGTCATGATCTCATGAAATCATGATCTGTGAGTTCGAGCCCCACCTTGGGCTTCTCAGCTGACAGTGTGGAGTAGCTTGGGATTCTCTCTCTCTCCCTCTCTCTCTCTCTCTCTCTGTCCCTTCTCCTCTTGCCCTCTCTGTCTCTCTCAAAAGCAAATAAATAGGAGCGCCTGGGTGGCTCAGTCGGTTAAGCGTCTGACTTTGGCTCAGGTCATAATCTCGCAGTTCATGAGTTCGGGCCCCGAGTCGGGCTCTGTGCTGGCAGCTCGGAGCCTGCAGCCTGCTTTGGATTCTGTGTCTCCTTCTCCCCCCCCCCCCCCCCCCACCCATGATCCGTCTCTGAAAAACAAACATTAAATCTTTTTAAAAATAAAGAAATAATAAGCAAATAAATAAAAATTTAAAAAAATGAATGGGATTCTACAGCTGGATCATCCACCTACTAACGAGGAGCTCCATCAGCAGTGGTAGGTGCTGGCCCCTGGCACCCTACAGCCGTGCAGTGGTTAAAACTTTTGTGGGCAACAAACTGGGTTGGGTACCAGCAGAAGGAAATGCGGTTAAAAAAAAAAAAAAAAGAAAATCTCAGGCATTTGCAAGGCACGGGAGAGTGGTCATTTGTAAGGACTATGGCATCTCATGACTATTGCTGGGGGCAGTCGCACGAGAGACAGTGAAAAGCTACGGGTGACGGGTCACCAGTTCAAAGCTCAGTATATAAGCCAGAGGGCCTCCTGGGTAGAAACGCACCGCCTGAAGTTAGGGAACAGAGAAAAGTAAGGGATCAGGTTCTGGACTTAATCAGGCCAGCAGAACCCCAGAGGAGGTTGAATTCCCAAACTTGGTGAGTCAGCTATGCCAAGGAGGACCCTAATTGGGAAGAAGGGGGGCTCTGAGACACCTGGGGATACCTGGATTGCTGTGCTCGAAAATCCCAAAGCCTTGAGAACATCTCCTTGAGCCTTCTGGGCCCTCACAGGTGTGGCCCCCCTCCCGCCTGTGACAGATTATTGCTTTCTCTTTGCCGGAAGACAAGACTCTTCCTTGTAAGACAAGCGCCAACCCTCCCCCACCCCCGGACCCCAAGGGTCTACTCTATCTCCTCTGTTTGGACCAGATCAATAGCTGGGTCTCAATCACAGCATAACCCGGCTGGTGACGTGCTGGGCCACCTAAGGGAGGAGAAAGGCTGTACCTGGAAGGGCCTGCAGGTGCCAGCCGCTGGTACCGACAGGAGCGGGGAGAACGTGCGACTGGAGTCAAGGACACGGGGCCAAGAGGGGCAGAACATCAAGCTGGATAAGGTGAATGCGTAGTTCTGGGAACGCTTCTCCCCACAACGGGATTTATCACCCTGGCAAGGACCCCGGAATTTGGTGCTAACACACCGCCAGGGCGGCTCTTGGCAGCTTGGAGAGAATGATCCAAGAGCACCCGCCCCCTGGCTGGCAGGGCTGCTCTCAGCTCAGGAAGCTGCCTCAACCAAGGTCAATGCAGGGCAAAGAGGCCTGCCCCCTGCTTCATTCAACCTGGGTGTCTCTGAAGGGCTTCCTGGCTCCTGAGCTCCCACGAGATGGGCCGAGGCCTCTGTGGCAATGACAGCAACATGACGGACCTCTCCCTCCACCCAGGGCTGCTTCCCCTGCTCCCTGACAGGGTCGGCCCCCGAGAGCTCTCCCCAGCGAGACTGCTGCGTGCAATCCTCTATCTCGGTTTCTGTTTCCCGGGGAGCCTGCACGTAACAGACTAAGTTTGAAAAGGTAAACTAGGCAAACTGTGCTCAGCGCGAGGCCTGCAGGGCGGATCTGAAGTCCAGGGAAGGAGTTAAGAGAAACAAGCCGCCCTCAAAACCACCAAAAATCGCAACCAGTGGGGCCTCTGGGTGGCTCAGTCGGTTAAGCGTCCAACTCTTGGTTTCGGCTCAGGTCATGATCTCGTGGTTCGTGAGTTCGAGCCCCACGTCGGGCTCTGCGCGGACGGCACGGAGGCTGCTTGGGACCCTCCGTCTGTCCCTCTCTCTCTGCCTCTCCCCCACTCGCTGTCTCTCTCTCAAAAATAAATAACCTAACAGGGCTGCCTTCCCTGCCCCTTAGGGCCTTTCCGTTGCTTTGCATGGAAAATTGGGGTCTCAGAGACATCATCAGAGTGTCTCTGGGCCCTGTGTCTCAAGGGGCCCGCTTCTCAGTCTCCCCCAGGTGGACTCCCCCGGGCCCTGTAGTGGGAACCGGGCCATTATCACATTGAGGAGAGGAGGGAGGAGCAGGTGCAGCCCCGTGTGGGAAGTTCCCAGAGGTCCTGGGACCAGGGCGTCACTCACCTGGGCCCAGGTGGGATGCTCGCTGCCACACTGTGCCAGGCTCTGTGGGTGGGTCAGAGTCGTTGCAGGTGATGGTGCTGGTGAGGGGAGAGGGGGATGGAGGGATAAGATAGGGGGTGGGGGAAGTCTTGCCAATGGGTCCGTGTGTCTTTAATTTTTATTTATTTTATTTATTTTTTAATTAAAAAAATTTTTTAATGTTTATTTTATTTTTGAAAGAGAGAGAGAGAGAGAGAGCACAAGCAGGGGAGGGGCAGAGAGAGAGAGAGAGAGAGAGAGAGAGGGAGAGAGAGAATCCCAAGCAGGCTCTGCACTATCAGCACAGAGACTAATTCTGGGCTTGAACTCACGAACCATGAGATCATGACCTGAGCCAAAATCAAGAGTCAGACGCTTAACCAACAGAGTCACCAGGCACCCCGGGTCAGTGTATCTTTAACAGGTGGCCTCTGCCCTGCTGTGACCTCTGCTTTGCCACCATGAGGCCGCTCCCCTGCCTCTGCCCTCACACCTCCCCACCCCTCTCTTCTGAAAGACTTCAAGGCCCCCAGGGGCCTCCGTGTTAAGAGCATCTGAGATCTCTTCTCCATTCTGGCTGCACTTGACGTTGCTGACTGCCCCATGGCTGGGACTCTGGGAAATGTCTTTATCCTTTTCCTTTCTTCCTGCTAATGTCTCCTTCCTCGCAAAGAGTGGACGTTCCTTAGCTTTCCTGAGCCAACACGCAGCCCCTCAGAACACTCTTTCAGGGGCGCCTGGGTGGCTCAGTCAGTTAAGCATCCGACTTCGGCTCAGGTCATGATCTCACAGTTCGTGAGTTCAAGCCCCGCGTTGGGGTCTGTGCTGACAGCTCAGAGCCTGGAGCCTGTTTCGGATTCTGTGTCTCCCTCTCTCTCTCTGACCCTCCCCCATTCATGCTCTGTCTCTCTCTGTCTCAAAAATAAAAAATAAACGTTAAAAAAATTTTTTTTTAAAAAAAGAACACTCTTTCAGTACCCAGACCTCCGTCGTCTACTCCATCACGAGTATGGCCACATCTGTACCCATCATCCTTGCCGCTTCAGATCGTTAGTGGGATAGGGGCTCAGCTGGGTCAGAGGTGAGGCTGAGACAGGTGAGGAGTTAGGTAACATGACCCTTGTGTGGGGGTGGGGGGGTGGGGGGTGTCTCTATGGGCCCTGAACAGCCTTGCTCCAAACTATCATAGAATGTTCTGGAGCCCTAACGCAGGAAGCCAAGCCATCGCCCATGGTTTGCTTGGGACCAAAGAACCGTGTGGGAGAGAACCGGAGCCCAGCCCATAACTGCCATTCACATGTACATAGACCCGTCTGGTGGACTGGGAGACCAGACCGGAGGGAGTGAGGGCGGCACCCCTAAGGGGGAGACATCCAGTGAGAAGGAGTGTGGTTTGGAGGCCAACGGGCAGAGTCAGAACTGGGGAGCAGTGGTTACAGGACCCTTTCAAGGGAGCTGGTGCTTCTCAATGCGAGAAGACTGGCAAAGAGCAAAATTATACCAGGGCGCCTGGGTGGTCCAGTCAGTTAAGCGTCCGACTTCGGCTCAGGTCATGAGCTCCTGGTTCGTGGGTTCAAGCCCTGTGTTGGGTTCTGTCCTGACAGCTCAGAGCCTGGCGTCTGCTTCAGATTCTGTGTCTCCTTCTCTCTCTCTGTCCCTCCCCCCATCTCAAAAATAAACATTAAAAAAAAAAAGAGCAAAATTATATCAATAGGGGATCTAAAAAGAAGCACCCTGAGCCAGTGGTCCCCACACAGGACACTGGGTCACACTGACTCCATCGGATACGCAGCTCACCTCTGGTTCTGCTGTTGGAGAGCCTGTGATGTCCTCTGTGATGCCTGTCACATAGATGGCCCTCTTCTCTTGCCCCCTGAGCCTGGACAGAGCCTCAGAACATGCAGGGGGGGTGGGCGGTGTTCCAGGGGCCATTCAGGGCAGAGGGCACTCTAAAGTGAGTCTGAGCTTCTGAAGGGAGTCCATTTCTCTTAGGGGGTCCCTACTGGGACCAGTCTCATCTTGGCAGGGCCCTCATGGAGTTCACAGCAGTTCTGGCCCATTGCAGGAGGGTCGGGGGGTGGGGTGGGGTGGGGACTCTTGATCTGTTTTACACACTTGACCTCTGCCCAAGACTCCACTTGCAAAGGGGTGCAAAAGTTTGAACCCCTGCTCTGGGCACATGGCTAGGTAGGCACACTCTCTCCCCACAAGGCAGACAAACAGGATGCCAACCTACAGCTCGGAGAACATGTACCTTTTTTTTTTTTTTTTTTTTTAAATAAACTCACCACATGCGGGGCCCGAACTCATGACCCACAGACCCAGAGTCACATGCTCTGCTGACGGAGCCAGCCGGGCGCCCCTTGGGGAATGTGTACTTTGAACAGTGGTTCTCAGGCCCGGCTGCGCAGAGGAAGCCCCTGGGGGAGGAGCTATGCTCCCGGAACTTAAAATGAGAATCTCTGGGGAGGTGACACAGTGCTTGGAATTTTTTAAAGCTCCCAGATGATTTCAAGGTGCAGCCAGGCACGGGAGCCCTGCTTTGAAGCCGGGGGAGTTGGATCGGTCACAGTAATGGCTAGCAACATCACACCATGATGTACACAAGGACTTCAGCCCTGCCCGAGGCTCGGACACCTTCTTCCCTGTGCCCTGTGCAGGCACGCAATTCTTCCTGGTTCCCTCACTGCCCCTTCCCCGGCCTGTGCTGACCACTCCCTTTCTCAGACCTCACAGACAGAGTAGCCAGATAAAACACAGGATGCCCAATAAAATCAGAATTTTTTTTAAAAATCTATTTTTAACTTTGAACAGAGTTGACCTAAATGTCGCATGAGTTTCAGGTGGAAATCAGAATTTTGGATCAACAATTTTTTAGTGTAGGTGTGTCCCAAATATTGCAGGGGACAGACTTATACTTAAGAAAATTTGTCGTGGGGATGGGGCGCCTGGGGGGCTCAGCTGGTTAAGTGTCCGACTTTGGCTCAGGTCATGATCTCCCAGTTTGTGAGTTCGTCCCTGTGCGGGGCTCTCTGCTGTCGCACAGAGCCTGCTTTGGATCCTCTGCCTCCCCCCTCTCTGCCCCTCCCCTGCTGGTCCTTTCTCTCTCTCTCTCTCTCTCTCTCTCTCTCAAAATAAATAAATAAACTTAAAAATAAGTTATTTGTGGGGCACCTGGCTGTCTCAGTCAGTGGAATGCGCGACTCTTAATCTCAGGGTTGTGAGTTCGAGCCCTAGGTTTGGGTGTAGAGATTACCTAAAAGTAACAACTTTAGGCAGCTCTTTCTGCCCACGGGGTCCTGTCCCCATGCTGTGACAAAATCACCTTTTTGCACCAAGAAAAAGTAAAAATGAAAACAAAAATAAAATCCAAAAAAAAAAAAAAAAGTTGTTTACCTGAAATTTGAACCTCACAGGGCTTCCTGCATTTTTATTTGCTAAATCTGGCACCCTTATTCACAAGGTACATCCCTTGAGGCCACTCTGTTGGTCAGATGAATTTGATGACAGCTCCTCGTGGGGAAGGACACACCGAGGTCCGGAAGCGGTTGGTGTTCCGACAGGCCTCCAGAGATCATCACTCAGCAAGGCTGGGACTAGAGACAAATGCAGTCACTCTTGATCTTTCTCTTAACTTCACTACAGAGGCGTCCTTCTCTGTCTCCGTCACCCCCGTGTGTCCGTCACCCATCTCTTTCCCTCTCATCGCTGATGGCATACTGTCAGGTTCTTCAGTTGATGGGGACAGCTCACCCTCCCTTTCCCTCCCCTGCCCCCTTGGGGGATCGGGTCCCCCAGCTCAGCCATGTTTTGTATAATGTCCTGTCTTCGTCTCTGAGGTTCCACGTGTCTAGAGGTGTTTTCCAGAAAGAATAGGGCCATACAGCGGTCAATCAAAAGAGAGGCAGATTCGATAGCCTGCTCTTCTCTGGTGGCTCTGGGCAGTGGTGATGGGCATGAGGGGGCGCGGTGGAGCCACGGGGTCTAAGAAGGACAGAGAAGACCTTTCCTGAGACCTTGAGGTTGGAGGTACAGGTGCCCAGCCCCGGTCCTGGACCTGTCTTCCCAACCAGGCCCGAAAGCCAAGCGTGAGGAGGTCTTCTGGGCGGTCCCGAGAGGTCCGTCGTGGGCCCCCAGAAGGGGAAAGACAGGAAATGCCTGGTAGCAGTTGGGGTGGGGGGCACGTTAAGCTCTGGGGGTTCTGCTGGGCCTCACACAGCAGAGAGGCCCTGGGAGGAAGGGATCCCACAGATAGGAGCGTGGGTGTGGGGGGCATCTGGGCTGGTCTGGGGACCCCGATGTCAGAGCCACGTAGGCAGAGCTCCGGGACCATGGCAAGAGCAGGCCCTCCTTCTGCGGCGGGTAGACAGGGCATCGCCAGGGTGATGGCAGGGGGGCACGAGTCACTAAGGACCTCTTGCTTGTTGAGGCTGGTTTTTGTGACAGGTGATGAGCGAGCGTTGAGCGTGGGGCTTTGACTCTTACTTCTGGACCTGGGTCTTTTCCTCAGAGTGCTCTGGAAAGAGGTAGGCTGGTTATATACATGGAGGGGGTAATTTATGAGGGCAGGACGTAGAGGCGTGTGTCTGGTGATCAGTGGCTTGTCTCCGTCTACCCGGCAAGGTCTGAATACGGCTGCCTCCAGCCCTGCCTGCCTCTCCAGGCTCCCTGAGATCGGGGCATTTCCTCCCAAGGCCAACGGCACACCCACTGGCTCCCCTCGCTTTGGGAGACCCTGATCTGAGGACACAGTCTGATTGACGGTCAGTAGGAGTGTGAAGGCGCAGATCCGTCATGTGGAAAATCAACACACACCCTGTAATTGCGTGACACAGGGAGACAGCCTGGGGTTGCCTTTCTGGCCTCCGCGACTTGCTGGGAGGCTCTAAGCAGGTTCTTCAACCTCTCTGAGCCTCTGTTCCCTTCTCTATAAAATGGGGTTAATACTGGGCAGGCCTGTCAGGTGGATTAAAGGACACTCGTACCTGAGGCCCAGCCCAACCACAAATGGTAGCACTCCCAGCCTGCAGAAGCTGAAAGGACCCTCGGGGGTGGGCTTGCCCAAGCCTCCAGAGCACAAAGGGTGAATGCCTGTCCCAGCCAGGCAGAGCCAGGGCGGGGATTAGAGCTGGACCCCTGAGGTTTTAGCCCTGTGCTCTCCCCGCCCCTCCCCCCGCCCCTCTCTGGGGCCTTCCTCAATCACTGTAATCCCTTGTGCATCCAATATGTCACGCTGATGTCTGACAGGCAGAGACAGGGCACGGAGCCGCACAGCCCTGCTGGCTTTGTCCTGCTGGTGTGACAAGGAGGCGGGGCAGGGATTATAAATCGGTGAGAACATCCCATGTTCCCCAGTGACGCCTGCTGCAACAGGCGAGCTGCGCACCGAGGGGGCGTCCCAGATTCCCCCCCCCCGCCCCCCCGCCCCGGCTCCTGTGCCTGCGGACTACCTCCGGGGTGATCGGCTCTGTGGTGGGAACACTGGGCCCCTGCTGAGGGTGCTGGTAGGTGGGACCCCTGCTCCTGGCTCCCAGCCTTCAGGAACAGGAGCTACCCTGGCTGGGGCTTCTGGATGTAGGGAGAAAGAGTAGCAGGGGGCGGGGGGGGGGGGGGGGGGGGGCCGGGGGGGGCGGGGGGGGGGGGAGGGGGGCGGTGCGGCAAGGCACGTATGGAAGCCATGGGCTTTTTAAGGGAAGGATGGCCTCCTCTAAGAATCCCCAGGGTATTTTGGGAGAGACACGGTGCCACAGGGGCACAGCGGCTGAGCCAGGGGCAGGGCGGGAGGGGTCTCGCTGCTCCCCAGGCCGGCTCCCTTCTCCCTCAGACTACCCCTGCACTCCTGATGCCTTCCGCATGCGTGCACGGTCCAGTCTGAGGCCATCTGAGTAAATGTGAAGGTTCCCTGAGAACCCGCTTTGGTTAAGGGCCTTTTGCTCCAGGGCCAAGGGCCGAACCCGCCTAGAAAGCTGGAGCCACGGTATCTTTTCACCCAAAGGACCAGAAAGTCTCCTTCTGGGCAGATAAGACCAACTGTGTCAGAAGTGGTCGGTGGCCGCCCCTCCCCAGGCTCCACAGAGCCCTGCCCACCCTTCCCACCGCCTCCTGAGACCTGGGTGTCCCTGGCGGGCAGTGAGGCCAGATCTGGAGGTGTGGAAGGGCTGTTCCGCGGGTACTTCTGTCTGAGACGGAAAGGGGGGGAGAGGGCACCAATGTTTACGGCCCCCAGGGTCTGCTTTGGGACTCACCTGACCCCAGGTCCGGCCACAAGAGGCAAGACGCGCCGTCACCCTGGCCCGCCCCCATCGGAGAGGAGGACCGTACCCCTGACCCTCGCTCCTCCCGGATAGGTGCCGCAGGACCCTTTCCGGCCACGAAGGCCACTTCTGAAGCTGGGGCACCCGGGGAGGCACCAGCATCCAGGATGTCCACACAGAGCACGTACCCGCTGGAGCCCGAGGCCTCGCAGCTGCAGCCGGAGACCCCAAAGGCCCCAGGCCGCCAGCGGCGTCATACGCTTCCCGCCAACGAGTTCCGCTGCCTCACCCCGGAGGATGCTGCCAGCGTGTTTGAGATTGAGCGTGAAGGTGAGTGGGCCCCGCACAGGGTCTGGACGCTGATGCGTCTGTCCATGGGGAGGAGCCCCTGTCCTTGGTGGCTGGGCCCCCAGAGTATCAGATCGAGTGTGTGTGTGTGTGTGTGTGTGTGTGTGCGCGCGTGGGGATGGGAAGGGCCCCGAATCCCGCTTTCCTATGGGGGAGGGGTGGGGAGTGGGAAAGCACACCTGGGCTTCTGAGCAGATGCTCGGTGGCCAGTGGCATGTGGCACGGTGACCGCTGAGTCACACGCCATACCTCCCCTTGCAGCCTTCATCTCTGTCCTGGGCATCTGCCCCTTGTATCTGGAGGAGATCAAGCACTTCCTGACCCTGTGTCCAGAGCTGTCCATGGGCTGGTTCCAGGAGGGCCGCCTTGTGGCTTTCATCATCGGCTCGCTTTGGGACCAGGAGAGACTCACTCAGGTGAGGGCAGGCGCCCCTGGGCTGTGATTTCCTCCTCTGGGCCTCTCCCGGGTCAAAAGGACCCACCTCTTTGGAGGGTACAGCTCCCAGTTTGGGGCCCTCCTTGGGTAGGAATGGAGCCCCGATTGGAGGCACTCGAGAGACGCTTGCTCGGCCAGCGGGGCTAGCTGGGGAGGCAGGTATCGACGGAGATGCCCTGGACTCACATCCCTTGCCCGTTCCCAGGAGTCGATGACGCTGCACCGGCCCGGGGGCCACACCGCCCACCTACGCGCCCTGGCCGTGCACCACACTTTCCGGGGACAAGGCAAGGGCTCCATCCTGATGTGGCGGTTCCTGCACCACCTGGGGAGGCAGCCAGCAGTGCGCCGGGCCGTGCTCATGTGTGAGGATGCGCTGGTGCCCTTCTACCAGACATTCGGCTTCCGCCTCGTGGGCCCATGCGCCATCACCCTGGGCTCGCTCACCTTCAAGGAGCTGCAGCGCTCCATGTGGGACCATGCCTCCCGGCGTAGGAACAGCGGCTCCTGAAGTCACTGCTCCCTGCACCCCCCCCCCCCACCTGGGGGCTCCTACCCGGCCCCAATTTCCCGTTCTCTCCCCAACCCAGCTGCCCAGCAAGCTTGGATGATACACTTCCCAGCCTATCCTTGTGAGGCTCTCTGGACCACCCCTCCCCCCCCCCCCCCCCCACATTCCAAATTGTGCCAGAGGTGGGGAGTGGTTGATAACCGGGGACAGCAGGAGGTGTCCTGCGACCCACCTCAGCCACTCCTTCATTCTCGGGAATCAATGGGGGGCCCTCTGGGCAGGCAGCATCGTTGTCCCCGTGGGTTGGGCCTGGTGCTCCGAAAGCCCTTACCCTCCCCAGCCTCACGGAGCCCCTTTCTCATCCTCTGCCCCGGAATGAGGGGTAGCTGGGATGAGGAAAGAGCAGAGGCTACCTCCTAGCTCAGCCCCTGGGCCCCCCACCCCTGGCCTCGGACCCCCTGGGTCCTCTCATCACTTCCCACGTGGCTCCTTGATGTGGGGTCAGGGCTGTGGGTGGGGCCCAGTGAACGGACGAGGGCTGCGCCTTCCCCCCACCGTCTCTGCCAGGGCCAGCCAGACCCTCACCGCCCCTGGGCTCCAGGCATTTAACCCGGCCCTCTCAAGGGACCCCCTGGGACCCCAAACCTGGTTTCTGGCCCAACCAATTCCCCCACAAGTTTTCCGCCATCCCTTTAGGCCGAGGCCCCGCCCCTGAGCGTGGCTGGCCCCGCACCCCAAAATAAAGTTCCAGCTTTCACTCTGCTAGAGCCCCTCGGGTCAAAAGCTGTTACTTCTAAAGAGTATCATTTAATACATTTGAGACATCATCCATATAAAGTTAGCGTTACTTTTAAAAATTAGAACCTTAATATAAACCAGTAAAAAATGGGTCTGACCGAGCCTTGGGCAACCCCTGGGGAACCCACCCCAACTCGGGCAGGAGTGAGTAGCCCAGTCCCCGCCCCAACTCGGACAGGAGTGAGGCAGAGTGGAGTAGGGCCGGCCTTCTCAAAGCCAGCCCCATGAGGCAGAACACTGACTCCGAGGGAGGGCCAAGAGGGACACAGAGGGGACAGCCTCTGTCTGCTCGGAACAAGCGCTCAGCTTCCCAGCCCAGCTGTGCCTCGTTGCTCTTTTCGGCCCCAGACCGTGGCAAAGCCCTTCCCACAAGTCTGCTCCAGGAGCGTTAAGGGCAGGCTCACCAGGCTACCGATGAACGAGGGGCCTGGGCTCTTAGGGCAGAGAGGGGAGGAGAAACAGGAAGGAGGGCTGGCATGTTGAGGCAGGCGTGGGAACCCTGGCCACGTCCCAGTAAGGGCACGCTCACAGCAATGTGGTGTGTGTGTGTGTGTGTGTGTGGCCGGGGGGGCACCAGCAGAGGCTGAGGGGGGTGACGGGCGAAGCCTGAGGACCTTGGGAAAGAAAGAAGCCCACCCCTAGGCAGTGGTCCCGCCAGCAGGGGAGCGACGGGCGGGCATGGCCCGGAGCCCCTGAGCTGCAGAGAAGCCCGTGCGCGGAGTGTCCCCCAGCCTGAGGAAGGGGGCGCCTCGCTGCCCCGGGGGAACCCGCCTTTGTGACCGTCTCGCCTGGTGGAGGGAGGGCCCGGGCCCCTGGCAGTGGGTCTCCGGAGCGCGGGGGAGGGGGCGCTCTGCAGCCCGGCCCGGGCCCCGGGCCCCGGGCCCTCAGCGCCCCGTGAGCAGCAGCGATGCCCCGTCCGGGGGGGGGCAGGGGGTCAGTGCAGCACCTGGTCCAGCTCGTACTTCTCGCAGAAGCGGCTGGTGAAGGGGAAGCAGGTGAGGTACTCGATCCAGGGCCAGTGCACGGGGTGGACGTAGAGCCAGATGACCAGAGAGGCGAAGAGGCCGGCGAAGACCAGCAGCGAGACCAGGATGAGGGCCCTCTTGCGGTACTTGTCGCTGGTGCCGAAGGTGATGTAGGGCAGGAAGGCGAAGGCCAGCAGCAGGCCGCTGAGGAAGCCGAAGATGTGGGCGATGTTGTCGATCCAGGGCAGGAGGCCGCAGACGAACAGGAAGAGTACGATGGCCGACAGGT
This sequence comes from Panthera uncia, assembly GCF_023721935.1. Classification (NCBI taxonomy): domain Eukaryota; kingdom Metazoa; phylum Chordata; class Mammalia; order Carnivora; family Felidae; genus Panthera; species Panthera uncia. The sequence goes on along the minus strand of NC_064814.1, from coordinate 4,966,383 downwards.
TGAGGAAGGCCTTCCAGGGCCGCTCCAGCAGCTGCCAGCTCTGAAAGAGCTCCACGAAGAGGCAGGCGAGGAGGCCGAACTGCGACCCGGCCGGGCCCACCTGGGGCGGGAGGGGGAGGGGAGAAGGGTCATTTCCAGGCGCCCCAGGGGGAAGCCCGGAGCCCCCGGGGACCCGGGTCAGCCTATGGGTGGGCTCCTCCCAGGCGCGGGGACCCTGAACCTGGGGCGGGGGCGGGGACGGGGTCAGGGAGCAGCCGCAGCAGCTGGGCCACAGCTGGGCTTGCGGCACCCACGTTTTCTGCAAACCCTGAGGGCCTACTACGGGCCCAGTGGGCGGTCAGTGCAATCAACGCGACAGACAAGCCCACTCCAGGCAGCGAACGGCGGGACAGACAGACCCTGAGCGAGCCAACAGCGTTAGACTGAACCGATCAAAAAACTCGCCGTTTCCGTGAGTCTAGAGTGGCTGGGCGTTGGCGATTCCATACAGCTCAACCCACAGTTATGTGACAGGCAGGTAGGCAGGCAGGCAGGCAGGCAGGGTGGCGGTCACAAAGAGAAACGAAGCAGAGGCGAACAAAAGGAGGGACAAGATCTGGGAAAGTCGGAAGGGACGCCTGAGCAGGACCCGGGGGCAGTGCTGTTCCCTGCACCCGGGGATTAGGGGATCGGCCACTAAGCCCACAGCTTAGCTGTCCATCTGCTGTTGAACCTGGCGTGGGAGGGCGCCGTGTGTCCCTGTGGCAGAGCCAGTGGGGGGGGTGGGGGGGGGGGGGGGGAGCAGCAGAGCCGGCCCCGCCCCCTGCCCTGCCCCTCCGAGTGCCTACCTCCGCCCGGTAGGGGAGGAAGAGGGCGCTGGCGAGGTTGCCGGTGATGCCGCTGAGGATAAAGATGATGGCGATGCGGTGCCAGCCGGCCAGCTTCTCCAGGTCCCGCAGGATGGTCATTTGGAAGACCACAGACACGAAGCAGTGCACCACGCTGGGGAGGGGGGCGCACCAGGCATCAGCCGTCCCGCCTCGCCTCTGCCTGCGGCTGCCAGCCAGGCACTGCAGGGGCAGCGGGGTCTGGAGGCTCGTGGCGGCTGCGCGCTGGCCCGGGAGCCCTCCTCCGGGGGTCTGGGGGGCGGGGGCGGGCAGACATCACAGGGGCCTGGCGGGGAGGGGCGGGCAGCGAGGGGCCTTTTACCCAGCGTGGAGGAACAGAGACAGCCAGAGCCTGTAGAACTGATCTGGGACCTCGGGGTTGAGGAAGGGCAGCAGCCCACACACCTTGTCCAAGCAGTGCACCTGGGGGCAAGCGCGTGGAGGTCAGTGCCCTCGACCCAGCTGGCCCTGACGTGGGGGGGGCAGAGCCGGGTACCTGCTGCGGGAGGGTACCAGCTCCAGGAGGCTGCGGCGCTCTCCTCCTTACGCTCAGGGCCCCGCCAGGCCCTGCCTCACCTGGGAGCAGAGTGTTGCCTCTTCGTGGAAATAGCCGTGCATGAATTCACAGTATTCCCGGGTGGTGATCTCACAGCTGGAGGGACAAGGAGGCCAGGGAATGCGTCAGGGCCCTGAGGACTCCTGCCCGTTCACCTGCTGCTCAAGGCCTGGCCACAGCAGGCATCGCTGGCGGGAAGGGGGTGCCGCTCTGCGGGGACCACAGCTCCGGGGCAAGCTCCCTTTCATTCTACTCACGCCACGGGTGACCCCAGAGTCACCAGGTAGGGAGGACACTGGCCCGGGGTGGCGGGTGGTGCCAGAGGATGAGAGGAAGCTCTGGGCGGGGTGCCCGGGGCAGAGTGCCCGGGCTGGCTCACCTGCCCTTGGTGCCGATGCAGCACGGGCGGCCCTTGATCTGGCAGTCCATGTGCAGGAAGCCCGTGCGGTTACTCTTGGCCTGCTCCGTGCAGATCTGCCGGGACGGACACCGGGTTGGGCCCGGGCAGCGGCAGGCACCCCCTCCCTGCCCTTGCTAGACCATGCTCCACCCCGGACACTCACTGGCCACTTGGTGATGTCGTCGGGCCAGATGTGGGCGCCGCTAGAGGCTGGCTCCTCACAGGTTCTGGAGGCAGGGGTGAGAGGGGGCAAAATGAGGAGCTGTGCCCCGCCCCCCAGCCTGCCACACTCCCCTCCAACATCCCTGCAGGAGCCAGGGGCAGGATACGCAAGGCCGTCTTCTCATGGGTGGCCCAGCGGTGGGCCACCCTGGGAGCGTACCTGGGGTCCTGATGGCACACTGCCCCCGATGTCCGCCTCTGGCCCAGATCAGACTTGTCCATGGGGGGGCCCGTGTCATCCTGCCACTTGACAAAAGTGGCCAAAGTCTCCTGGAGGGCGGAGGAGGGTTGGTTACGACTAGGCGAATGTCCCCGTGAGAGTGGGCAAAGGAGCCTCCAGGACAGGGGCTCTTCCCCTCGTCCCCAGGGCTCAGACCCATCTCCCAGACCTCTACCCCCGGCTGACGTTCCCAAGACCTGGCTTCCGCTCCTCTGGGGAGGTCGGCACCCTCCCCGTGCTGGCCCGTGTACAGGGGTGTGTGGGGCCGGGAAGGAGGGAGGGGATGGTCCTCCAGGGGCCCTCCCCAAGGCTAGGGCAAGCGGAGGGCCGGCCCTACCGAGCAGTCTTTCCGCTGGGTCTGGATGCAGCCCGAGTGGTCGTTCTGGACACAGCAGCCCGAGTCCCGCTCAAGGTCTCGCTCCCGAAGCACCAGCTGGTCGATCTGCTGGTCCTTCCGGATGCAGGGCGAGAACTTGGCTCCCAGGTGGATCAAATCGATCTGGGGGAGGGCAGAGAGTAAGCGTGGGCCCCGACCTGGCCACTCTGTTGAGTCTCCCCTGAGGGCCCCCTGACGAGGGGGGGGGGGTCCCCTGGGCAAGCCGACCCCCTGCCCAGCTGGGGGTGACGGGGCCCAGGGCCTTCCTGCTGTGGTGCTGTCCCACCCGCCGGGCCCCTCACCGAGCTGGGGCCGATCCAGAAGTTCTCCTGCTGGATGTACTTCACGCTCTCATACACACCTTTGTTCCTGAGCACCTGGGGCAGGGGCAGAGGGAGGGCGGTCAGGGGGTTCCCCATGCCAGGGTAGGGCTGAGGGGTGAAGCTGTGGTGAGCCCAGAGCACCCTCCTGCACGGGCCAGGTTGTGGCCACGGGAGGGATTCGGTGGCCGACGACGCTTGATGCCTCTCGGGCGGGTGGGACCCCCGGAGCGGAGCACCCCTAACTTAGCCTGGCTCACCAGCTGGGTGGTGACGTGCTGGGCAAAGCCCACGGGTGCAATGCCATACGTGCAGATCACCAGCAGCGTGATGATGATGTGGACGAAGGTCAGCCAGTAGGTGAAGTAGGGCCTGGGGACACAAGCCTGGGGTCAGCGGAGCCGAACCCACATCCCATCCCTCAGCCTGTCGAGCCCGTCCCCCATCAGCTCCCTTTCTATTCCCCTCCAACTCATCCTTCGTCACAGTGACATCACAGCCCCTACAGGGGGCGCCTGGGTGGGTCAGTCGGTTAAGCGTCCGACTTCAGCTCAGGTCACGATCTCACGGTTCGTGAGTTCGAGCCCCGCATCGGGCTCTCTGCTATCAGCACGGGTCCTCTGTATCCCTCTGCCCCTCCCCCACTTGTTCTCTCTCTCTCTCTCTCTCTCTCTCTCTCTCCCTCTCTCTCTCTCTCTCAAAAACAAATACGCGTTAAAAAAAAATGCACTCCAACATGTCTCTCCCTGCTTAAAACCCTTAGATGGCTTCCTGCCACCTTGGAATTAAGTCCAACATCGCCCCCTCCTGCTGGCTGCAAGGCCTTGCTGTGCCCACCCACATTCTTCTCTTACAGTTCCTGGAACAAACCACAATCCTCGCGGCCCCAGGGCCTTTGCACACGGTGCCTCTTTTGTCAGAAATGCTCTTCACATCTCTCTTTACCCGGCTAACTCCTGCTCACGCCGGCTGCACCCCTCCTCACCAGTTCACTCTCATTCTCCGTCCTCCTTGGGACGCTTGCTATCCTTGTTATTACTTATTTATAATCGGGGTTTAATGTCTGTCAGGTCACTGCCCATCGCACACTGGGAGGACTGCCCTCCTCCAATCCTCTAATTTCCCCCAAGGTCTCTGTGCACATCCTGCCCCACGCTCCCCTCACTCATAGTCCAAGGTTCTGACCGTCCCTCTGGCCCACCGGGCCCTCCCGGTCTCTCCTGTCGGAGCTGTTCTGGGGCCAGTGGGGGATAGCACTCAACGAACGCTTGTCGACTCACTGCTTTCGGGAGCCAGGCTGAGGATCCAGGCCGAGGAAGCAGGGAGGGGGAGGAGGCAGCAAAGCGCCCGGGGACCCCTCCCTGGTGACGCACATGCTCGCAGGGCAACCCCGGGGACTCGTCCCTGCTGTCCTCGCCCACAGGGGGTGCTCGCCAAATGCCGGCTCAGTGAGTAAGGGGGCTGCTGCAGGCGAGGGTCCTGGGGAAGCCGGAAGCTCCCAGGCCTCCCGGGGTGGCCCTCGGCCCTCCTGCCCTCTGCCTGCACCTGAGAGCGGGGACGCCGCCCACAACGCCCGGAGCTGGCCGCCTCGCGGCTCACCGGTGGCTGTCGAAGCTCTCCAGCTGGCGCTGCACGGTGCTGCTGATGCTGCGGCGGTAGCTGCGGTTCAGCCAGTTGCCCACCACGCCCAGGCCGTAGTGCCGCCTCTTGCGGTCAAAGGCAAAGTGCTTCACCTTGGAGGCGATGCGCCTGCTGCGCCTGGCCCCGGGCGCCGGGGCTCGGCCCGAGTCCTTCCTGGTGGGAGAGGGCTCTCAGCCTGCTGCCCCTTCCCCCGCACATCCCAGAAGGGGGCCCGGGAGGGACCTGCTGTGGGCTGGGGGAGCCCTTCCCCACTGCACCACTTCCCTCCGCTTGGAGGAAGGCTGCCCAGAACTCACAGAGGGACCTGCACCCCATCGGGGGAGACCGGGGAGGCCGAGCGTGGGATCCCCCGGAAGTAGCTGGCAGAGAGCGGGGGAGACTCAAACACATCGTCGGGCATGGAGCTCATTTCTTCCTGGGGTGGGGTGGAGCGGGGGACACAGAGAAAGACAGTGTGAGGAGTCACTGTCCCAAATACTGCTCCCAACAGCTCAATCCAAGGACAGAACAAAGCGGGACAGGCTCTTGGGGAGGGAGGTGCAGGGCATGTGCCTGGGAGCCCTCGCAATGATTTCCCTGTTGGCACCTGCCCCGCCAGGTCCCTGACGGAGAGACAGGGGCCCAGGAGCTCCGCAAGGCAGCATATCCCTCCAACCAGGGGGCCCTTGGATCCGTCAGGGGCTCCTGGCAGCGCACGATCAAGGCCAGGTCACCAGTCCTAACTCCCAGGCCACCCCGTACCCTATTCCCGAGGCCCACACCCCATGCTTGCCTTACTAAAAAATGAGGAGTCAAATGTGTCTGCCCCATCGACCACGTCCTCCTCCAGGAAGCTGGGGTAGGCAAAGCTGCGTTTGATCACCCGGCACCGCTGTCCCGTGGCATCCAGCACGGAGCGCCCCTGTGACAGGGCAGAGGCACGGGCATCAGGCCCCCCCTCCAAAGGGACTGTCAAGCCCATCCTCCCTGGGCAGAGCGTGGCCGGAGACAGGGCACCATCTTCCATAGCCCTGAACGTAGCGCTCTCTCCGCAGTTGGCCGTTTTCCTCTCCCTGCTGACGTCCTGCCCTCTGGCTTGGGCAGCTAGCTCGCCACCACTCGTCCCGCACCCTTACTCCCCAAAACTCGGGCCATCTCCCCCAGCCCCAGCTCCGCGGCACGGCACACCGTGCCCCTGCCCCCCCCTCTCTGACCCCCACGTGCCACGCCCCCTCCTACCTCCGGGCCTCTGCGTGGGCCCTTCCCTCTGCTGAGAAAGCTATTCCTCTTTTGGGGAACTTCTCCTTATTTTTCTGGGCTCAGCTCAAGTGGCTTCCCTGACACGAGCCCCTCTCCTGCACCGACCCCGGCACTTATCACACTGACTAGTGACAACTGCCCCCTCGGGACTGGGGGCTCTCCCAGGGCAGGGACACTGGCTCCTGTCACTCTGCAGCCCCCGTGCCCAGCACATCATAGGGGCCGAGTAAACTCGGGTGAACTGACTGCACATGTCACTTCCGACTTGCCCAGCCCGTGTCGGTGCAGAACCCGGCTTCCCAAACCCTGGAGCGCTGGGGCTGGAAGGCCATGGGCCAGGCCCCGGGCCTCTCTGCCGGGTAACCTCATGCATCCGCTGCCCTTGGCACGGAGGGATGCGCCCAGGTGAGCTCTTGGGGGATGCTCTGGGGGGAACAGAGAGGGAGGGAGGGGCGGCGGGGGCCGGGCAGAGGCATCTTCACCTTGAGGAGGGCGGCGGCAGCCTGAAAGCTCATGTGGGCCACAGACATCCTCTTGCGGCGGGGCAGGTGGGAGTAGCCAGAGCGGACGCTGGTGAAGGATGTGAGGGACAGGACCCCAGGGGTCAGGGGCGGGTGTGGGGCATGGGGCCTGTCCACCTCGTCCGGGTGGCGGAACGCCCGTCCTCGGGCCAGTGGATCCACAATCTGGAAGAGAGGGAGGGAGGGAGGGAGGGAGCAGGTCGGGCCCCTGGGGTGTCCCCTGCCACTGCCGCCGCCCCTCCCTCTCCCCCAAACCCACCTTGGGCATCTTGCAGGGTTTTGGAGACTCGGTGCCCTGGAAGGATGGCACCTCCTGGCTGGGGAGCTCCAGGTCCCGCTGGCACGAGGCCTTGAGGCGGCCGTAGCGGACGCTGCAGTGGTGCAGGCTCCTGCGTTGCCAATGCTGCCGCTTCACCTCCCAGTCGCCGCTGACCCCGAACCACTGGGCCGTGCCCCTGCGGGAGCCGAGAGCGCCGCGGGGGTGGGCACGCCGCGGGGATGAAGACCAATGCGGGCCAGGGCACATGCAGGGGGGACGCAGGGTGGCAGGGTGCCATGCACTTGGGTGCAGGGGAGGGGACGTGGGAGGTGACAGCATGTGTGGGCAGGGGACGACAGGCGACAAGGCACGTGTGTGTGCAGTGGAGGGGGACAGATCGGCTCCCCCCTTTTGCCCCTGGGTTGGTACCCAATGACCAGCTAAAAGGGGTGGGCAGGCCTCCGGGAGCCACTCTGTGGGCCGGTGCCTCCCCCCCACCCCGCTCCTTGACCCACGCCCGCAGGCTCCACCCTGTGACTTTCTACAAGGCACACATTGCCCTTGGGCCTCAGTTTCCCCCCCGGAACACGGTGTTAACAGATTCTCACGTTCCAGCCCTGCAGGGAGGGCCGCTCATTAAGGCCTTCCTGCTCCTTCTAGGAAGGGGACCCAGGGGCCAGGCCCGGAGAAGGTCCGTAGGGCTGCCGGGGACGGGGGGCGGGAAGGGTGCTCACTTTCGAATGCTCTGGGACAGGGAGGCCTGGCGGCGGAAGCCTGGGCGCTTCTCTGAGCTGCCCTCCTGCCATCGTCCCCGTGGCTCCTGGAGGCTGACACTCTTCACGTAGGCTGGGTTCCTGGGCCTCTGTGGGAGGACAGGCTAGGACTTGGTGGAGCCCAGAGCCCGGGCTGGCTCTTTTTTGGCTCTCTACGTGAGAGCACCATGGAGAACAAGCCTCACCCCCAATTTACACGCCCTGAGCTGCTTTCCTTCCAAATGTAAAGTCACCATCTTTTAACTCTTCAGTGACCCCCAGCGTGATTTCCTAGCTCCTGGTGCCCTGTAGGAGGAAGAGCCCCCCGGGGTGAGTGGGTGGCACCAACACAGCACCCCTTTATGCCCCAGGACACTGTTTCAAGCCTGCTCTCAATGAGCCCTTTATGGAGCGCTGGTCCAGCCTGTTGGAAACGTTGCTCATTTCCATTCTCCACGGGAGCCAGGCGCCGCGGGGTCAGGCTGCTGATGCCCAGCGCGGGGGCCCCTTCCCCCAAGTGTGACAGCCCTCGCCCCTGGGCGGGGTGGTGTGGCGGGGCCCAGACAGAAAGGGAAACAGCCAGTCCTGGGTGGAACCGGGAGGCTTTCTCAGGACCACACATCCCACCGGGAGACCCACAGCGATCACCGGGAGACCGGGCACCTGCGCTCGGGGCCCGCTCACTGTGACATCTGGAAAGGCAGGAGGGGGCACAGGCCTAAGTCAGGGGCTACACAGGCAGCTGGGGCTCAGGCAGAAGGGGCCTCCTCCGCCCGAACAGTGCTGTGTGGGCACGGCTGTTGTCTGGGGCAGGGCGGCGAGCCTCCAGGCTGCCCCCTCACCTGTCCCTTTACCTGGGGCAGCATGCTGGCCTGCTCGCCAGGGGCCGCGGTCTCGGGTGGAGGGATGGTGATGGACAGATTGGGCGGCTTCCGGCTCTGCAGGCGGCTGCTGGACACGGAGGAGACGCTCTCGCCATTCTTGTCAGCGGAGGCCATGGCGGGCAGGGGGGCAGCGTGGCTGGAATAGAAACAGGGAGGGGGGCACGAGTGTGTCGAGAGGTGGCAAGACAGGAGGGGACCGGGGACTGGGCAGGTGGCCCAGGTCAGGCCTAACTAACTCTGGGGTCTAAACCTCGCCACAAGAGACCGAATCTGACCTGGGTGGGGTATTATTGCAAGAAGGTCTATTTCCGCCCTTTGTCCTTCGTTTGCATTCCAGGCCGGCAGGGGCCTGAGAAATCCCCACCTTTCCACCTCCTCCCACTGCAGGACCACACCCAGAAAGGAGCCTGAGGGCAAAGGACTGAGCTGCCAGGTGACCTTGGCCGCCTTGTCAGCCTGGTCAAAGTAGGCCAGGGGCCAGAGGGCATCTTCTTGGGACCCAGAGCCCTGCCTTTGATCTCGGGGCAGGGCCTGGGGGAGGACCAGGAGAAGGCTCCGGGGCCACCCAGTGCGCTGGCCACAAAGAAGAGGTCCACAGCTGTGCGGGGAGCAGGTGCTTTCTGGGTTTCTAGCAAGGAAGTGGCTGCGCGGCCTGATTGCAGATAGAGAGAAAGCCACCGTGCTGGTTCCTGTCCCCTGGGCTGCCTGGTTCCTTTTTCAAAGGTAACTGAAATTGCCACCTGTCTGGTACTTCTCTCTTTTCATGGAGGAAAAACGCTATATCCTAACCATAAAAGTGACATGTGCTCAGACCCAGAAGACCTATAAAGCAGACAGTGAGCTCATGGCCTGCCTGTCACCCCACCTGCCACCAAACAGCCTCTTTGCAGCTGGAAAAGGACACACATACTTGGGTTCTACACACGCTCCTGCCACAACTTTTCTTCCATAGTGTGTGCGTCTTGTCCCATCAATGCACACAGAGCTACCCTATTTTTCTTGTTTTTAACGTGTATTTATTCTTGAGACACAGAGACAGTGTGAGTGGGGGAGGGGCAGAGAGAGAGGGAGACACAGAATCTGAAGCAGGCTCCAGGCTCTAAGCTGTCCCCACAGAGCCTGACGTGGGGCGGAGCTCGAACTCACAAACCGTGAGATCATGACCTGAGCTGAAGTTGGACGCCTAACCAACCGAGCCACCCAGGTGTCCCTTCTTTTTCTTTTCTTAAAAAATGTTTATCTATTTGAAGGACAGTGGGGGGTGGGGTGGGGCACAGAGACAGGGAGATAGAGAATCCCCGAGCAGGATCAGCGCAGAGCCCGACACGGGGCTTGAACTCACGAACCGTGAGATCACGACCGAGCCGAAATCAAGAGTTGGTCACACTTAACCCACTGACCCACACCAGCGCCCCTAGATTTCATTGAGTGACTACCAAGATTTCATTGAGTGGAACATACCAAGATTAAACCAATTCCAGACTGATGGCTGCTGAGGGTGTTTTCGGCATTTTGGACTTGTGCCTGGTGCTCACCGACACCCCTGCCTAGACCCAGATCGGGTCCTTGTCCCAGCACTAACCCAAGACAAACTTCCAGAAGTGGAGTTGCTGGGTTGAAGAGTAAGTTCATCTTGAATATCAATGGATCTTGGAAAATGGCCTTGCCTGAAGGAGGTGGCAATTTACTGACTCCGCCCCCATCTGGGGCTTTTCTACTCTCACTTGGGTCACCAACCCCCACTTCCCCTTTGACTCCACCAGAATCAAGGCCCCCTGCCTGTTCTCTTCTCTCCCTTTCATCCCTCATTCTGCCCTTTTCCTGGCTAAAATCTGCGGCTACTTTCTCTCCCCACTTCCCGAAGCTGCTGGAGCGGGTTTGGTTTCTCCTCCCCTCCTGTAAGGCCAGGGGCGCCACATCCACCTGCTGATACAGTGGGGCTGACCCCGGCTGTGCACGGACGTGGGGAGTCACGCGGGAGCCCTCCGGGTAAGGGCATGTGGGGCCGACGTGTGACAGAGGGTGACAGCAGCCACGTTTGTCCCGAGTCTGTCCGTCCCCTCCATCTCCACCTCTCACCCGAAGGACCACAGGCAGCCTCCCGAACACTCCACCCGCCGCCCCTCAAGCCCCCACCCGCATGACCGTCCTCTACGTAACAACAAAAGTCACCTTTTAAAAGCACCAATCACACCACATCACTCTCTGCTCAACAGTGTCCCACGATTTCCCATTCTCCCTTAAAACGGACTCCAAGCTTCTCACTGGGGCCTTTGAGCCCTGAATGGCTGTGTCTCCTCCTTGCCCCTGACCCGGCCACTCTAGGCCCCCGACTGTCTCGCACCTGCTAAGCTCGGCTAGGGGCGCCGAGGGGTCACGGTCAAAAGCACGCTGCAGGTGGGTGGTTCTGGGCTTGACCTGCACAGAGGCCCGCACTTGACCACAGGTCACCCAAGCCCTCACCTTATAATGGGGGAAAGACCTCCCCCCCCAACCAAGAGAGGCGCCCTGGGCATCAGATGACAGAATGCACGACACACGCCCAGGCTGTATGCGCACACAGAAACGTGGGCGGGAATGTTCACGGCAGCATGATCAGCAGGGCCCAAAGGTGGAAACGACCCCAATGCCCATCAACAGACAAACGGACCAACAGAAGGTCCCACATACACACGATGGAATGATTAGTCACAAACAGGAGAGCAGCGCTGACATGGTCCAGCAGGGATGAACTTCAAGGATGTTTATGCTAACCGCAAGAAGCCAGACACAAGGGACGCCTGGGTGGCGCAGTTGGTTAAGTGGTCGACTTGATTTCCGCTGAGGTCGTGATCTCATGGCTCTCATGGCTCTGTGCTGAATTAAATGTGAATTACAGCTCAATGAAGCTGTTAAAAAAGTCTCAGGCAGGTGCTCCCCAAACGTCAGGCCTCTGCCTGCGCTGGTCCCTCCATCCCCATGTCAGATCATCACAGGGTGGGACAGGTAGCTCCTTCCTCTCACTCTGGTTCCAGCCGGAGCGCTGCCTCCTCCGAGGGGCCCCCCCTTGACTGCCTGCAGCAGCCCCCTGGCCCTCCCCTCCCTTCAAGTCTCTCCGTCACTCTACCCGGGTTGCCTCCCTCTCTCTCTGCCTTGTTCACTGCTGTGCCTCCACCTCCAGAGGAGTCCCGGCCGGCCGCAGACAGCATCAGTTCGTACGTGTCGAAAAGCAAACAAATAAGCAAACAGTTGCTGCCCCTCCCCCCACCCCCTGCTAACCGGGTTCCTACCTTCGGATCTGGGCTGAGCTCACAGCTTCCTGGGTCTTGTCGCAGGGGTCTTTAGAGCATGATCTAGTATGTTCTAGTCCTTCCCTCACTCTCTGCAGATGCTCTGGGGTCAAGTTTCAGCTGTGTGGGCAGGTGCACAGACGCAAAGGCAGCCGGTTCCAGGCCGAGCAGGGCAGCTCCTTAGGCGCGCGCAGTCTCTAAGGAAGGAAGGGCAGACTCAAGCAGGCGCGTTGGGACCAAAGGACCTTTTAATCTTCCTGACCTCAGTCTCTGCATCTGTAAAACGGGGTAATCCCACCGGCCTCGTGGGTGAGGGGTTAAAGGCTATGTTCTCGCCACCTGGAGTAAGAACCCCTCTTGGCGGTGAGCTGGGTGCTCAGACGGTCGGGCAGCCAGGGGGGGTCCAGCCTCAGAGGGTTTGCCTAAAAAGCCACCTGCAAGCCCCCACCCCCTCTCTGGGCTAGGAACCCCAAATCAGGGTGGCCTCTACTTTATTTTTCCTGTTTCAACATAACTTCACTACACACGTTTAACTTAAGGTGCTGGCTGTCTTCTGATCAACATTTCCTTTCTTCAAAAAAAATTGTTTTTGGGGGGAGCGCCTGGGTGGCTCAGTCAGTTGAGCGTCCGACTTCGGCGCAGGTCGTGATCTCGCGGTTTGTGGGTTCGAGCCCCGCGTCGGGCTCCGTGCTGACAGCTCCGAGCCTGGAGCCTGTTTCGGATTCTGTGTCCCCCACTTTCTCTATGCCCCTCCCCCGCTCACGCTCTGTCTCTCTCAAAAGCAAATAAACATTTATTCACTTTTGAGAGAGACAGAGCGTGAGCGGGGGAGGGACAGAGAGAGAGAGGGAGACCAGAATCAGGAGCTGGCTCCAGGCCCTGAGCTGTCAGCACGGAGCCCGACCCGGGGCTCGAACTCACAAACCGCGAGATCACGACCCGCGCCGAAGTCGGACGCTCAACTGACTGAACCACCCAGGTTCCCTTCAACATTTCCTCTCGATTAGAGTAAGGCAGGTATTTCAGACAGTGTTCAAATGATTCAGAAGTCGTATTCGGTTTTTTTTTTTTTTTAGAACATTTTTTAAAATGTTTATTGAGAGAGAGAAAGAAAAAGAGGGAGACAGACCAAGCAGGTGCCACACTCAGTAGAGAGCCCAACGTGGGACTTGATCCCATGAACCGTGAGATCACGACCTGAGCTGAAGCCAAGAGTCAGACGCTTAACCGACTGAGCCACCCAGATGCCCCACAAGTTGTGTTCATTCTTTAAACGATTTATCCAGGTCACATCCACACAACATAAGATCAAGCATCTGAAGGTAAAGAACTCTGTGATATTTCGCTCTAGGAGCTCCTGCACAGGGCACACTCGGCAGCAGACCCTCGGGGAGCAGAACCCTGACAGCTACAAGAGGCAGGACAGGTCAAGTATTCCCGTGCAACCAGGCCTGGCTTGGCCCTTCACATGCATTACCCCATTTTGTCCTCAAGACACCTTTCAAAACAGACATCTGCCATCGCTCCCCTTTTGTGGCTGGGAAGGGAGGAGGCTCAGAGGGGTTAAGTAACTTGCCCAAGCTCACACAGCCAGGAAGGGAACAGCTGGGTCTCTTTAAGAAACAGGAGCCACCCCCCCCACCCAGCCCAAAGCTAGAGCACACTGGGGGCTGGACGGCCCCCTATCAGGGTGACAGTGGAGTCCAGCCCAGAGGGAAATTATACTCAAAAGCACTTAGACTCTGTTCCTCAGAGGCCCGGGGTTACCAAGAGGAGCCCAAGGGGCTACCGTGAGGCCCACCAGAGGCTGGGGGCAGGTCTGCGCCCTCCCTCTGACTTCACGGGGCAACAAAGGCTTCCAACCATAGGGGGAACTTGGGGGGGGGGGAGTGGGCGCCAGAGGGGGTCCTGAGGAAGAGCTGGGGGCCCGGGATGTTTCTGCTTTGGGTTTGACCAACAGACTCAAGCATCCTTCTTTCTACTGCAAAGTGCTGGGAGACCCGACCCCACACCTCAGGGCAGACTGGCCGTGGACGATGAGGCCGCCCAGAGATCACGGGCAGATGGGCCTTAGCATTGGGCCAGCCGGCTCCTCAGATCCCACTTCGCGTCTGCTCTGGGGACAGCTCCCAGACAACAGCCTCACCTGGGGCCCCTGCACGGAAAGTTCTCCAATTTAGTCTCCTTTGGGACCAGGGTGCAGTGAGAGGGCACCAGGCAGGCACTGTCCTGGGAAACTGGCACCAAGGAGGGAGGGAGGCAGGCTGTGGAGGAAGGCTGGGAGAATAGGGCTGCCGAGTCCAAGCTTGGGTGAGCTCATCAAGCAGGTAGGATCCTTCTGGAACTCAGGGCTGGTCACACTTGCCTGGAGTAGATACCCAGGGCCCTTCAGAACCTGCCCCGACCCCCACCTGATACACCAGTGTCCCTGCAGATTCCCAAACCCTCACTTTCTTGTCTGAGGCCCTGCACCTCCCCTGGCCGCACTAGGCTCCACCTTGTCCGCCTGGGTGACGCCAGGTGAAATGTCACCTCCTCCAGGAAGTCTGCCCTGTCACCAGACAGAACCAACCACTTTCTCACTTGCCTCTCCTGGCATTCTGCAGAGATCTGCCTGTGCGTAGGCCTGGGCCCTGGGCAGAGGCAGGTCTGGGCAGAGGCAGGTCTGGAATAATCAGGCCCCTGCTAAGGGCTGATGGGATGGGAGGCAGGTGGGGGGGGGGGAACGTATGCATGGCTGCAGACTGTCAGTCCACATGGACCCTGGACCAAAACTACCTCCCCCCATCCTGCACCCAGCCCACTCTGGAAAGCTCCACAAAGTGCCCACTGCCCTGCTGTGGCTCTGTGACCAGATGCTGTCCCAGGATGAGCCCCCACTGGGTCCCCCGTTCCCCCCTCCCCAGCACAGCCCAGACTCCCCAGCCTAGGACCCGCTGTGTTGCAGACCATCTGTGCCACTGTCTTGACAGAAATGAGGGCAGACACAACCTTAGGCGGTAGGACTGGGGAGACTGGACCGGCCCCAGGGCACTTCTGGGGGTCACGGGGAGAAGCGGCCTGGCCCTGGAGAACAGACGCAGGGCTGCGCGCGTGCCTTCCTGGGGCGCAGCATGGTACCCAAGACTGTTTTCACCATCTTCGTGGCCAAGGCCACGTCCTGGCCTGTAAAGAAACGTCACCCTCCCCCCTTTCCTTCACTGCTAAGCCAGGGACTTGGACGAGGTGATGGCCCAGCATCGATGCCCACGAGGCCCACACATTTAGTACAAAACACCACTTTCCCACAGCCCCTCTCCACCATGGAGGGGTGAGCCTGCTCCTGAGACTGACCCCACACTTGTGCAGAAGCACCAGAATCCCAGTTCCTTCCCGAGAGCGGCAGGGGGCAGAGGGTAGGGCCGGTAGTGTGGTGGGGTCATGGAGGAGCCCAGACAGAAAGTGCTGGAGTTTTGGGAGCACCCCGCCCCACACATGTCTCCCACGCCCCAGAAATGCTTGCTCACTGCAGAGGAAATTGTGACATCCTGGGACCGGGCTTCCTCCTGGCCCACAGTCACATCCGCTTCTCCGAGACCCCCTGGGTTGGTGCAGCGGCCAGCCTCCGGGTCGGGGTGGGGGGAGCGTGGAGAGTCTGAGAGCCTGTCCCACCCAGCGAGGCCAATGCCACCTGCCCAAGCTGGATCCTGGCCTCGCTGGGGCCCTCCCCGAGAAGGACCTTCAGCCCCTGCCCAGGGTAGTTGGAAGACTTCGAAGGGGCTTGGGTAGGGAGAGGGGACTGAGGGTGGAGCCCGTCCGTCGTGGGGTGGGGTGGGGCAGATCCAAAGAAAAAGTGAAGTGCACAGTTCAAATGACCCAGAGGGACCCAGGGGCTGACACTGTCACCCCTGCACCACGCCCACGACCCGTGGTGTGACCCAGCTGCCGGCAGCCAGGCGCACATGACAGAAACGGAGACTCAGAAACCACTCAGTGATGCCCACAGAAAACCCGGTTTCCTCACAAAGGGTGGGGCTGGACATTACCAGCCAAGCCCTATCCCGACAGTCGCAACCGGGCCTCGGCCGGAGAGGTCCCCTGCCCCCGATCTACCAGCGCACGTCCAGACGGGGCGCTGGAGGGGCCCCCAATCCCCTCCCCACCTGCCTGTCACCGATGCACCCTAGCAGGTGTCTGAATGTTCCCCTGGTCTTGACGGGGTCTCCGGAATCCCCAGCCTCTGAGGACTTCACGACCCAGGACAGGGAGTGAGCCGCAGCAGCTGACATCAGCGTGTAGCCTGCGTGTGGCCAGAATTGGGGACCAAGGGGAGGGAGGGAGGGAGGGGTTCGGGCAAGGGGCGAGCATGCCCTCCAGTAGAGGACAGAGGGAGACCACTACGAGCCACCAGATCGGATCAGGAAGTTCAGGGGACCTCCTCCGGCGGGGGGGGGGGCGCGGCGCAGGTCCCCTGATCCGAGGAAATAAAGAAACCGCCACTTGGCCGTGGGTGAGTGGGCCACGGGAGGTCCAGAGGGAAGGGAGGCGGCTCGGGGCTGCGGGGAACCTGTCTGTCCCCTGATGAATCACAGGATGACAGGATGACGGCCAGGGGCAAGGAAGTGGCCTCTCTCCCCTGTTTCCCTGTCATAGAAACTGAAACCGGCCTGTCCCTCCGCCACAGCCCTTCTGGGAACCAGGTCGTTTTTAGAAAGCTGCGAAGAGGAAGCTGGCCCTCACCCACTGTGCAACCCCCAGGCAAACCCTGGCTTCTGCTGACCTCGGGAAGTTGCTCTAGCTCGAGGCCCAGGCGCTTATGTAAAGGCGGTCGTTTGTCTAACCCGTCTCCCTACGGGCTTCCTGATGGCCAGTGACTCACCCGCGCACCTCCCTGCCCTGCTGAGTGGGGCCGGGAGCAAAGGCCGGGAAAGTGCAGAGGCGACTCTGAGGGCCGGGGATCAGGACTCAGGAAGGCAAAGGACGCGGGGAGACGGGAAGGGAAGGGACCACCACGTCCCCCTTGGAGGCTTTGAACTCCAAGTCACTCCCCGGTCAGAGTTAGAGAAGCCAGCAGGAAGTGTCCGCGGGCCTCTCCGTCCCTTCCGGCCAGCACCCACTTCCCCACTATACTGGCACCTGTGCTCAGCCCAGCCTCACCCTGCCCTGCACAGGGAGAGGCCGCACCCACAGAGGACCCCGGCCCAGAGAGCCCCCATGTCTTCACCCCGACACCTTTAAGGGCTTTGCTCACACTCAGTTCAGAAGGTAAAGAATGGAGAGGAGGGGGCACAGTCAGGGGCTCGAGGACCTGCTGGCTTGTCCCCACTGTCCCCACCAGACCCCAGGTTCTGGATTCCCCTTGACCCAGTTAGAGTGGCTTAGGTAGCAGGGCCGACCACAGACCCAGGAAGCGGGCCCCGGGCTCCAGGCTGAGGCTGTGAGCCTGTGGGAGTCCGGGGTGGGGAGGCCAAGTTCTTAGAGCGCCGCAGACCCCGATGCCCCTTTGTAGTACGCATCAGCTTTCTCAGGACCTTGCGCCAGCAGGGCGGGCGGAGATGTGAAGGCCCCGTCCTCTGTGGGGGCCCTGGGCCCAGGAAACTGGCTGAGCTGGATGCAGCAGCCGCTGGCAACATGCAGGGGCAGGCAGGCGGCACTCAATGCCGCCACGTGTCCCCAGCTGGACACAGTGCTGGGCCCTGCCCTCCCAGGTGCCCTCTGGGACTTTCTGGACTCCAGAAGCTGCTCGTAGAAGCACACGAGGGGACAGCAGCTGAGCAGGGATGCACGTGCCCTTCCACACCCCAGGAAAGCAGCAGCTCGCAGAGCCTAGGGGCCAAGTGCAGCTTGGGGACCATAGAAGAAAGGGAACACAGGGGCCCGTCCTGGGGTGCTCTGCCCAACGGCCCAGCCTCCTCTGGGAAGGTGACACGTTCTGTCCCAGTTCTGTTACTCCCTGAGCATCACAGTGAAGAAGGGAGGAGGCAGGGGGGCTAGGCAGCTGGGTGGCTCAGTTGGCTGAGTGTCGGTTGAGCTCAGGTCGTGCAGTTTGAGCCCCGCATCGGGCTCACTGTATTGAAGCTGAGGTCGGCACACGTGGAGCCCACGTCAGGTCCTCTGTCCCTCTCTCTCTGCCCCTGTCCCGCTTGCTCTCGCTCTCTCTCTCAAACATAAACTTTGTCTGTCTAAAAAAAATTGTTTTGTAATGTTCATTTTTGAGAGAGAGGGAGACACAGAATTCAAACCAGGCTCAGGCTCTGAGTTGTCAGCACAGAGCCCGACGTGGGGATCGAACCCACAAACTGTGAGAACCTGAGCCAAAGTTGGACGTTTAACAGACTGAGCCACTCAGGTGTCCCCAAAAAAAAAAAAATTAAAAAAAAAAAAAAAAAAAAAAAAGGAAGTGGCATCGGGGGGCCAGAGGCCCTGACTCTTTCTGGGCCAGATACCGGGGCAGAAGAGGCTCCTAGAAAGGGAGGACACACCACTGGACGCCATGTTGACCCGAGCTTGGTGCGGACTTGGGCTTTGCTCCAAACAGGCAAGAGGATCTGTCTCTCTTAGGATCCTGCCGTGCTGGGAATTGGTTTTTGTTGTGTTTTCAAGTTTATAATTATTATAATTTCATAATCTCTGCATCCAACGTGGGGCTGGAACTCACAACCTTGAGATCAAGAGCCAACCCTTGAACCAACCCAGCCGGGTGCCCCTGGCAGTTGGGTTTTCACTGGCTGAGGCCCAGCCCATGCTCAGTGGTTGGGGGAAGGATGGGGTCCAACATCGGTTGGGGAGCGGGGCAGGCCTACTTCACCCCTGCTGGAAGCTCCCTGACACCGAGGGGTGACCATACTGTTTCCAGACAAGACCACACTCAGCACCCAGAGCAGGGCTCTGTCTTGAGTTTGCAAGGGTGGGGTCCACCTACTTTCCACCCACCTCTTTGTGGCCTGGCTCCAGACGGTGAAAAGACAGTCCAACTGGGGCACCTGGGAGGCTCCGTCGGTTAAGTGACTCTTGACCTTGGCATAGGTTGTGATGTCACGATTCATAGGTTCAAGCCCCAGCTCAGAGCCTACTTGGGACTCTGTCTCTCCCTCTGCCCCTTCCCCCCTTTCTCTCTCGTATGCTCTCTCTCAAAAGAAAAAAACACTGTCCAACTGGGGGAGACTGGTGCCCAGCCCTAAATGCTGTGTGCTTCAGGCAAGCCACTTCACATCTCTGACCCCAGTCTGTTTATGCATAGCCTCCCGGGAGTCTGAAATCTAGGTGGCTTTGTCACCATTAGCCAGGGCTCACTTGGGTGGACATTCAGCAGAGGGACAAAGGCTTGCCATAGTTTATGGAGAGGTAAGCACCTTGCCCACGACCACTCAGCCGGAAGTCAGGCCCTGGGCTGTCCTGGGTCCCCCTCACTTTTGGAGGCCCAGGCCGGCCCCACGGCTGGGAGGGAGCATGCCAGGCAAACAGTTTTCAGCTTGTAAACACTCATTAAGGAGCTAATAAACCTGACTTTCCAGAACCCTGCCCTGGAGCTTGCTGCTTCCCTCCAAGGGGCTGGTCCCAGCCCCAGTGGCTGCTAGACCTTCAGGGCCCTTGGACCCGGGCTCATCCAGGCCATTCAGACAGGGGAATGTGGGGATTTGTAAACCCTACTCACCGAAGTCCCTGCGTCACTTTGGGGCAGCATGGATTCTCCTGTTGAGGAATGAGGAGGGCTGCGGGGAGGACAGAGACAGGACTCAAACCCTGGCCTGGCCACCTACTTGCTGGGAGACTCTGAGCAATTTGCCAGAGGAAACTGAGCCTCGGTTTCCTCTGCTGTGAAATGGGGGGATGCCTCCCCCATCCAACAGAGAGGACATGAGATTATGAATGCACAGAGCCTAGGCCGCTATCGCTGGCCAGTGATCGGTAGCTTCTTTTATTCCTGGTTGACCACGGCTCACTTGGGTCCCTACATCTGAGCCAAGAGCCCCAGTGGTGACTGATCTCTATTTGACAGGTGGGGAAACTGAGGCTCAGAGAAGTCAAGTCACCTGTCCAAGGCCCCAGAGTTAGGGGGTAGTGATGCCTCTTGCCACCCTGGCACTGGTGGGGCAAAGCGGCCACAAAATGGGCCTGGGGTGGTGACCGAGTGGTCCATGGGCTGCGGGCGAGTGTAGGTGTGGGCCTCTGAGACTCAGGAGTCCCTCCCAGCAGCCCCTAGGCAGAAATGACATCACCTGGCACTTAGGTAGTGCTTCTCAGCTTATCACAGGGTTTTCTCAAACATTCTCTCACACTGCCCTTATCTCATCATCACCAGTGAGATCAAGGGCTCAGGCCAGATTTTAGTGCCAAGTCCTGCTCTGGCCCCATCCCACAGCGGGTCCCCCACCTCCTGTCTCAGGCCTTCTGGGGGCCACCCTGGAGGCCTGACCTGGGGAGGGCCATCCGGAGAGGACAAAGATGCTTCCTGCCGTCCGGCAGGGGCGGGACCCCCCCCCCCCCCCCCCCGAGGATGCTCTTGGCACAGGCTGTGGGGCCGCACGTGGGAGGGAGAGGAGGCAACCAAGGCTCTGAATGGCTTACCCCGTTCCTGGCCCCAAGAGCCCGGCCGGAGGGAGCAGAGCTGAGGGTCACCACCGCCATGACCCCCTCGCCCCCCCATCACAAAAGTTGGGGGGGGGGACAGGGAAAAGCCCCGGCTGGGAGAAGCCAACAGTTCCTGGTCTGAGACTCCACTCCCACTTGGAAACCCACCCTCCCGTTCCCTCTTCCCTCCGCCTCTCGGAGCTGAGGTTCCCCACCCCGGATCAGCCCCCCTATAGAGTAATTCTAGCACTGTTCCCCAGCATGTTCTTATCGAGTCCTCCCCAGAGCCCACGAGGCAAGGCCCCTGTCGTCCCCACGGGCCTGTGCCAAGGGCCACAGACACGCTCCTAACAGCAGGCGTGATGCCACTATCGTGGCAGCTCCTACCTCAGGCTCCCGGCCCCCCAAGACTTCACGTGCGACACCACTGGAATCCTCCCGGCAACTCGTCCCGAGGCTCTGTTACCCCACTGTATAGCTGAAGAAACTGAGGCACGGGCTCTAAGTGACCCTCATCCTACCGACCACTATCTCGTAGGCCACTGTGCCCGCCAGCTTCTTGGCTCCCCACGCTGGGAATCCCCCTCCTACCGCCCTCCCACCCTCCTGGCCGGCATCCCTGATTGGCATTGCCCACTTAGCTCCGACCATTTTCCTAGCACCCCGCCCCCACAACATGCCTTCTGGCAGCGTCTGAACGGCAGACAAATGACTTGTGTCTGGGTCCCCGGGTAAGCGCACACAGTGACGGAATGTGGACGCAGTGCTCCTACTTCCCTGAAGACGAGGTGATGAATTCTTATTTACACACCTCCAACTCCCATTAGGGAAGCAACACTAACTTTATGGGCTGTGTGGGAAAAGCCCTTGTTTTCCCCCCAGTGACGGGACAGGTGGGGCCACGTGCCCTGGCCTGTATCCTCGGAGCTGGCTTCGCCCGGTCGCCTTCCCAGCCCAGCCACCACGGGTGAGTTTGGCCTGCACTCCCAGTGGCCACTGACGTCCCCGCCAGTCCTCCCCCCAGCCTGGCTCAGCTGGATGGGAACCCGGGAGCAAACGGGTGAGCTCACTCCGGAAATCCCCGAGGGTGGCCAGGGTAACACTGCTCCAAAGTGGGTGGTACAGGCCGGAGGGGATGTGCAGAGATGGGGGGGGGGGGGGGAGGCAGCCCAGAGAGCACATCTCCCCAGATGCCGCACCGCGAGGCAGGCGGGAGGCTGGGGCCACCCCGATGCTGCTACCACTCGTCCTGAACCAAAAAGAAGTGGCAGGTGGCTCGCTGAAGTCACCCGGACAGGAGCAGGTACGGGCATGCACAGACACACCCCCTCGGCGTCTTCCTGCTCTTATCTGCCGTCTCATCGGGCACAGTCTGTCGTAGGTTGACGGGAACCCTCTGAAGGGCTCCAGCCACCGGTAAAAACACCACCACCGACGAAGAGCCAGGCTCAGACCCCGGCGGCCTCTACAAGGTATTTGTGCCGCGATTAATTCGTCCTCTGAGAAGAACAGAAGTGCCCTCCTGGGCAGTGTGGGTCTGTGCGTGTGTGGGATACCACGGAGACCTACAGCTCACAAATGAGCGAAGCAGATAGGAGTCAGCTGGCCGTTTACCAGCAGGTGGCACAAGGTTTTGGGGCTGGGCCTGGGAACCGCAGCCCAGGTTCAATATCAGGCTCTACTGCTTAATTCCTGAGCAGCTTTGCACAAGTCTTGAATGCTGCTTTGTGCCACGAGAGACACTAAAGACAGAGGCCCCTGTTTCGGGGTTTTCGATCAACAAAAAGATGGCAGTGCCATTCCAGTGCCATTTAAACTTTTGAAGTTTAAAAGCAAAACAGCCGACAACAACGAAAAACAAAACCCACCAAAAAAACCCCCCAGAAACTGCCACCTGCCCTCTTGCCCTGCCAGAGTTCTGGGTGGGTCCAGGAGGCCAGGGTCCAGAAGTGAACAGAACGTGGACAATGGACACTGTCAGGAAATGGGAAGGGAGGGCAGTGGAGTGGCCCGGGCTCCTGGGCAGGGACCATGTCTTCATTCCATCCCATCCTTCGAGGACAGCACCCCCCCCGCCCCAGCCCCCGAGAACTGAGCCAACATTTCTGAGCCCCATTCAAAGGACTCGTCCCTACTGGGGTCCCCCTGGCCTGCCCCCTTGGCTAACATCAGGAGCAGGGGCTGCCTCGCTCTGCCAGCAGGGGGGGCCCACCCTGGGGCCTCTTGTCTAACCCAGGGTTCCCACAAGCCACAGAGGACCTTTTTATTGCCGGAGGGAAGCAGATTGGAGAGCCACAAGGAACTAGAAGCCTGTCAGTCCTTGGATGTTATTTTCCTGGTGTAAATAACCAGAAGAGTTAGGTGTCAGGTCAGAAGGGAAAATTCCAGCAGGTCACATGGCATTAGGCGTCCATGCCTGTCTCAGCAATCCAGCTTTGGGAAAATCTATGAGAACAGAGTTGTCCCCATTCCCTCCCCCCCAACCAGGCGGATATTTGAGCTGGAGGGCTGTCCTGGCTCACCCTGCATGGGAGGCTGCCTTAGGGGTGAAGCACTCCAGGACTGAGCCTTGAGAGGGCCCTGTGCCCAGCCCCTGGGACTCAGCTCCTCCCCCACAGCACCCAGACCTGCTTCCTGTAGGGCCCCCCCTTTGAGCAGGGAAGAGGCAGGCTGATGGCACCAAAGGAAGTCCTATTGCTGGGGGAATAACTGCCCTCACAATTTAAGTTTACTCTGTTCTTCTCCTGACCCCTGGGGAAACTGAGGCAAGCAGGGGCAGTCCAGAAGTAACTTGACGGGCCAGGTGCGGCTCCGGGGTCTTTCAACCTCAGCGCAGCAGTGACATTTTGAGCTGGTTAATTCTCTGTGGTGGGAAGCTGCCCTGTGCACCGTAAGACGTTTTTAGCAGCATCCCTGGCCTGTACCCACCAGATGCCAGTGGGAACACTCTCCTCCTTCTCCTGAGTTGTGACAACCAAAATGTCTCCAGACATGATCAAGTATCTCCTGGCACCAAAAATCAGTCCCCTGCTTGCCCCTCTGCCCTCGCTACGAAGTGGCAGGAACACAGAGGCTGGGCTCATCCTTTTACCAGCAAATGTCACGAACGCGGGGTCCTAAATTATTTGGGAACCAGAAGCCAGTTCACGTGTGGGGTCATCTGGCAAGTCTCCCCCTCGCCCCCTTTAGCCTTTCACCCAGTTAGGCAGGGGCTGAGACCTCAGCTTCCCCTCTGCCCTGGGATGGGAGAGTATGTCTAGCAGACATAATCCTTTCTAACCCGCACCTAACCCAAGGCCCTTGCAGCAACAGAGGGGACTGCTGGGTCCAATTTCTGAGCTCCGACCTAAACTTGCTGTGAGTCCACTCTCCCGCACCTGTTTCCACCCTGGCGAGGCTGAAAGCGGCCAGGCGGCGGCCCGCTGCTCGTCCAGGAAGAGAAAGGGGAGGGAAGGGTCTGAGTTCCAGGAGCTTCTGAAACGAAGGCGAGACTGCGCGGTCCCGTACCCAGACAGTCCCCTCTCTTCCTCCCGGGGGCTTTACACTTCTGCTCAATCGTCGTGCCCCCTACATCTGGTGACCCGTGGCCAAGGGACCTCTTAGGCGTCTCGCCCCGGCCGAACCCCAGGGACCGGCAGCCCGGGTCCAGCAGCCCCGTCCGAGCCCAGCCCCGGCCTCTAGCCTCGGGCGCGGCCCACGTGGGGCCCGAGCGCTCCGCAGGTCGGGCGCCCTCGCGGGCCCCGCACAGCAGCCCCAGGCCGGGCTCGCGCCGGACCCCGCGGACCCCTCTGACGCCTGCGGCCCGGCCGCCGCGTGCCGAGCTCCGCCCTTCACCCCGCGCTCACCTCCCTGCGGCCCCACGTCCCCGGGACGCAGCTCCGAGCGGCGCCGGCCAGCGGCTGGGCGGTGGCTCCCGGGGGCGGGGCCCCGGCGCTCCGCCTCTTCCCTACCTGCGCGCGGGCGGAGGGGGCGTGGCCTGGCGGTCCGGGGCGGGACCGGGCGGCCCCGGCGACCTGGGGCGGGGCCTGGCGGCCTGGGGGCGGGGCTCCGGGCGGCGCGGGACTAGGCAGCCCGCCCCGGGGCGCCGGGGGGCGGTGGGTGGGGGCTCACGCCCCTAGCTCTGCGCTCCGATCCCTGGTTTGGGGGCGGGCGTCCACGCCTGGGGAGAGCCCTGTTTTCTACGGGAGCCGGTCTCTTCCAGGCGTCGTCCTCTCCTCCCGGGACAAAGCGCATGATCTAGGTCTGAGCTGCCATCACGTCACCCCTCCCCCCCAGGGAATAGTCACTCCAGTGACGACCACCCCCCCATCCCGCTCCTGCCAGCGCTCTCATTCTAAGGCCAAGTGGACCTGCCCCTCGAACCTTTAGCCGCTCACTTTCCCTAAAACGCATTTGGAGCATCTCGATTGCTCCTCGTCCTACTGCAGCTCCCGCCTCCAGCAAGCCTCTGATCTCTGCCCTCCTCTGCATCCTCCCGGGGCGGACGCGCGCTCCTAGGCCGAGTCTTGCTCCACTTCCTCCGCCCCCGTCCGACCCCCACACGAAGCCGCGGGTAGGAGTGTTTGCCGCTGAGCGAAGCACGCGCTGGGTGCCTGCGGGGGAGGGGGTGGGGCGGAGGAGGGGGGAGGGTGTCTCTGGAGGAGTCCCGGGAATCTTCTCTAGGGCCGACCCAGTGAAAACTCACGTTGTCTCTGGCCCGACGACACACGACCTTCCTGATGGGGCAAAACCTTGGTTCACACGGGTGCCTGCAGCCGAAGAGGAAAGCGTTCAGGATCTGGAGATTCGGTGAGGCCAGCCTCGGGGACAGGGTGGCCTCAACCCAGGCCCTAGCCCCTCTGAGCCTGTTCTTAATTTGCAAAGTAGTAAAGCCTGCCTGGCCTTCTCACGTGGTTGGCAGTGGGGATGCTGTGAAGCTGGCATAGCAGTGTTAACTAGGTGGTTATTACGGGCGGTGGAGGCTGAGAGCCAGAGAACCTAAGTTCAGATCCCGGCCCTGCCGCTTCCTCTCTGTGTGGCCTTGGATAACCTACAACCTCCGGGAGCCTCTGCTTCCTACCCTGTAAATGGGGGTGATAATAGGCCCTGCCTCTTAGAAGCCCCTTTGAAGGCACCTGGCATTGCAGCTGCTATTGTTAGTATTAGCTATTATTGTTACTATTATCACAATGGGACCCCATGTCTCATCAATTTTGAGCCAATTTCTCCTCCCTCTCAGCCCAGAGAAGCTGGCCTTTGATTCCTGATCTCCCTGGGCCCGGCTTCTCCACAGCTCTGCCGCTCCCCTGGGGTGCGGACCTGGCATTGCTCTCTCCCTTTCCCCCAGGCACCCATAGTTGGGGGGGGGAGGGGGGTCCCACCTGCATCACCCTGTGGCCAGGGCCAAAACTCATGAACCTACCCCCTCCTGAAGGCATTGACAGGACTCAGCCAATTCCATCTGCAGGCTGGGTGTGGGCTGGGTGGGTGCTGGGTGTGGTGTGCCCACTAGCCCCCCCCCCCCCCCCCCCCCCCCCCCAGCAGTGGGCCACTCCGTCCTTCTGCCCTCTCGGCCCTTTGGCCTGGGTCTGGCTACCCAGATGGACCCTTCTTCCTCCTCGGCATAAGGAGGACTTGATTGACCTAGCCTCCACACTTTGGCCTAGACAAAACTGTGGCGAGGGGAGCGAGGAAAAACTCCAAGGTCCTGGTGCCCCTTTCTCAGCCCTGGTGGCTCTTATCTCGCCCTTGCACCTTGGGGAGGCCTGGCCTGCCAGGGCGAGCACAGTTTGAAGGGAGACTCTACTTGGGGGAGGGGGAGGGGCCTGGACCTGTGGGGACCAGAATCGAGCGGTCCTGTTGGTCTCAGGGGACAGCCAAGACCCTGGCCCTTTACAGAGTTCCTGTGGGTGGGGGTGGGAAGTTAAGAAGTGGAAAGAGGAGGAGGGCTCCTGGCTGCTGGGGATTATGCAGAGGAAGGCATCCCTCCTCCTCCCCATCCCCTAGGACTTGGGGGCAGGGAGTGGGCCAAAGCTGGAGGGTCGCTCCCCAGTAGCAGATGCAAGGACCATTTACCCACCACATCCCTGGGGGCTGTAGGCAGCGCAAAGAGGAAAGAGATCAGGGCCTGTGTGCAAAGGGCTGGCGCTCAGTAGGGATGTGGAAACACACAGGGACTATAACAGGAAGGTTAGGGGCGCCTGGGTGGCTCAGTCCGCTGTGTCCAGACTCAGGTCATGGTCTCGCAGTTCATGAGTTCGAGCCTTGCATCAAGCTTGCTGCTGTGAGCATGCCCCCCTCTCTCCTTCCCCCGCTTGTGCTCCCTCTCTCTCTCAAAAAGACAACAACAGGGGCGCCTGGGTGGCGCAGTCGGTTAAGCGTCCGACTTCAGCCAGGTCACGATCTCGCGGTCTGTGAGTTCGAGCCCCGCGTCGGGCTCTGGGCTGATGGCTCGGAGCCTGGAGCCTGTTTCCGATTCTGTGTCTCCCTCTCTCTCTGCCCCTCCCCCGTTCATGCTCTGTCTCTCTCTGTCCCAAAAATAAATAAAAAAAAAAAACGTTGAAAAAAAAAATTAAAAAAAGAAAAAAGACAACAACAACAAAAACCTTTTTAAAAAACCCAACAGGAAGGGTAAAGGCAGCTGGCCATTTGGGGTCCTTTCCCTTTGACGCAGTTTTGGGGTGATGGTGGAGTTCGAAGCTGATGTCCAAGAAAGAACTCTTGAAGACCTCTTTGGTACAAAAAGGTGGTTTTATTAAAGCACAGGGACAGGACCCGTGGGCAGGAAGGGCTGCACGGTAAGTGTAGGGGGTGACCGTTTTTATGGAATCGGGGGAGACAAAGTCAAGAGGGAGTTTCCAGAGGCTTTCACATGGAGGCCTAGCTACTGTCAAACTAAGGTTGTTTTTCCCCTCTAACAAAGCAGTAATGTTAAGACAGTCGGGAGTTCCTGGACTTTAGGCTATTGATGGGATTGCCTTTTTCTGGCAAACTGGTGGAGGCTCTCATCAATTTAACCGTTTGTGGGTTTTTTGGTTTGTTTGGTCCTTTCCTGTTTTGGGGTAGCCTGGGGAGTCCAGGGAATATCACACATGTCCTAGGTGGGGGGTCGGTGCTGTTAGCCTGTACTCTGCCCTCAGAGCTCCCTTATCACCCTGATCTAAGGGCTGTACTGTGTTATCTCCCCTCTTGTTGACGTGGTTTGAAGCGGGGTTCATGAGCAAACCGTCCAGAAAGAATTCTTGGGGCGGGGGCCGCCTGGGTGGCTCAGTCGGTTGGGCGTCCAACTTCCGCTCAGGTCATGATCCCACTGTTCGTGAGTTTGCGCCCCGCGTCGGGCTCTGTGCTGACGGCTCAGAGCCTGGAGCCTGTTTCAGATTCTGTGTCTTCCTCTCTCTCTCTCTCTGCCCTTCCCCTGGTCACACTCTGTCTCTCTCAAAAATAAATAAATGTTAAAAAAGACATTAAAAATTTTTTTTTAAAAAAGGAAGAATTATTGAGACATTTTTGGTGCAAAAAGGTGATTTTATTAAGGCACGAGAACAGGACTCCTGGGGTTGAGAGAGCTGTACTGGGGTTGTGGGGATCAATTGATTAGATACTTTGGAGTTGGGAGAGGCAAAGATTGGGGAAGATTTACAGGATCCTGGAGGCCTGGCTATTGTCAGGCTAAGGGATTTTCCCCCCCTGCAGCAAGGTATTAACATTAAGACAATTGGGAGTTCCTGGAGAAGAGTTATCCTTTGCCTGCCTCAAGTATTTGTCAATGGGCTGCAGGTTATAGGGAAATTTAATTTCATCTACATTTCTTTTTGCCTTTGTTCTCACATCATTGTGACAACTCCAGGAGAGGTACCATTATGATCGTGGGGCTCTAACTCACGACCCTGAAATTAAGAGTCACGTGTTCTATGGACTGAGCCAGCCAGCCGCCCCTGGTATAACTTCATTTACCTACGTTTAAAGAGAACATGCATGTGTTTGCTGGTAGGTGCGTTTGTGGAGTGACCTTGCGTGGGAGGGTAGTGGAAGGGAGGGGGACAGAGACCGGCTTTTCATTTTATACCACGTGCGCGTATTACTTTTCATCGCTTACAGAAAATACAGTCTAAGCTTTTTCTAAAATGAGCCTCAAGGCATCGGGAGGGTCTTGATAGGTAGGGATCAGGAAAGGAGTTCCTGGTGGAAAGAACACGAAAAAGGACACAGGAGTGAGGAAACCCCGGTTATAGGAGGGGAATTTCTGGCCCCTGTTTTGGCTGCATCCCAGGACACGCGGGAAGAATGATGGGCAATGGGTGTGGGGAGGCAGGCAGTGTCCGCTGAAGGCTCTGATGGGTCAGGATAGGTGTTTTTATTCCATTCGGCAAACAGCAGGGAGTTTTTAAACTGGAAAATTGGCGTCTAATAGTTTACTCTTTGTAAATTACTTTCGTAGCTATGATAGCATTTTTAATCTTGACAGAAATCCCGTAGGGTAGGCAAGACAAGCCTTGTAGATGATGAGGGACCATAAGGTGAGCTGAAGGCCATGCACCAGCTAGGGATACCCCCCCCCCCCCCCCGCCCCAGGTGGGATATGTGTGATATTCCTCAGGCACTCGGGCTGCCCAGGAACAAAGGAAAGGAAAGAAAATGGTTACCTGATAGAGATCACACTCCTGCAGGACACGAGGCTGTACTAGTTTACAAATGTCTTAGTAAATTACCAGAAAAAGGCAATCTCATCAATAGCCTGCTCTCCAGAAACCTATAGACTCAGTTTCCTGGAGCCCCCACATCGCCCTCCCCTCCATAGTGATGCGGGGAACAAAGGCCAGAAGGAAATGGCAGGTAAAATTCAATTTCCTTTTAACCTGCAGCCCACTGGTAAATACTTGAGGCAAATACAAAGTATAACATTTCTACGGGAACCCCCTACTGTCAGTGCCTTATTGACTTTATCTCCCCCCAACTCCATAGTATATAAATGGTCACCCCTCGCACTTATAAGGCAGCTCATCCTGCCCAAGGGTCCTACCCCCGTGCCTTAATGAAATCACCTTTTTGCACCGAAGACGTCTCAAAAATTCTTTCTTGGCCGTTGGCTCTGAACCCCCATCTCTCCAAAACCCCATCACTTAACGACATTCAGATCACGAAGATGAGACAGTGTGACCCTCAGAAGAAAAGGGCAAAGTGACCCTGAAGTCATGAGTTAGCAAAGCCAAAAAGGTTCTGATAACATACCTTGGAAGGATGTCTTTGTATTTGTCCAGGGGCGTAAAATATTAGGGGCTTTCTTTGTTAGCTGAGATTAAAGGAAACCTAGAATACATAATGAGGTTCTATTGAATGAAGAGATGCTGATTTTCTTGTCAAGGTTCAGAGAGGTTTAGGGCTGTGCCCAAGGCCACACAGCTGGTGGAGTATAGAGCTGGGTGCTGTCCCCAAGGCCCATGCTCTTTCCAGCCATCGTGGACCGTACCCATATGTCAGAAGGGTCAGAAGGGTCGTTCTGGCTGTGTTTAGGATACGCAGGTTTGGCAAAGGTAGCAAGGCTCGTGAAGAGGCTACTGCAATGGTCCAGGTCAAAGGTATAGGGAAAGGGGGCCAGGGGACCTGAGTGGAGAAGAGGGATGAGAAAACATCCCCTCTGTCCAGAATTTGGCTAGCCCAGGACCCCAGTGGTCCTCTCCATTTATGCTGGGGGATGTACCCCCACCCCCACCCCCACCCCCTCTAGGGGGCAAAGTCAAGAAAGAGTCAGCTCAGGTGGGGTGTCATGCCCTGGCAGCTGGTATTGATGGTGCAGAGTCGCCACCTAGTGGCGACCGGGGGTGCTGCGCCAAGGAACCCCACCTGGTCCAGGAAACCCAGGGAAGCCATGATTCATCCGTGCTCCCTTCTACCTGCTTTCTCATCAGAAAACCTGGCAGCCGCACCTAAATTCTACAGGCGTTAAGTCCACAGGCTAAGATGCCAAAGCCTCTATAACTCCTCTCTGCCGTCCTGCTCTCCTTTCAGAACATCCTGCCCAGAAAGGGGCACCAGTGACCCTCTCTCTCTCTGGGTGTTCCTGACCTACAAGACCCCAGGTACCCTAAGAGCTGCCTGCCACCCACGTGAAACGCTGGGGCGTCCAGTGTCCAGAGGCTGATGTGGTTAGACTCCTGGGCCCCAGAGATGCTTTCCAGCTCTGCCTCTTCCTGGTGCCGTCTCCTCCCCCACGGTGACCTTGAAATCTCTACCTCCCTCCCAGCAGCCTGCTCCTTGCACGTGCTGTCTTCAACCCTTTATCAGCCCTCCTCTGGGGCATCCTAATCTCAGCCAAAGCTTGGTCATTCTGACTGGCCTTTGGGAATGGACTTGGAATGTTATTGCAGAATCCACATTACCTCCCACATCCTGGCTGGGCTCACCCTGCAGACCCCAGATCACTGCCGTATCTTTTCTTCCCTCAACCTTGGAGGCTGCAGTCACCCTGGGAGGGCGGTGGGGGCGGGGTGGGGGGATGCTGGCTTTGGTGGCAAATACTCCAGTCTACCCAACTCACCACTCACTAGCTGTTTGATGTGTTACATTAGGCAGTTTAGCTAACCTTAAGGTGCTGAGGCCTCCCTAGGAAGACACACTACCCTAGAGACTCCACCTAGAAGCCATAAGCAAAAAGATCGACAGATCTGATAACACAGAAGCTATAGACTTTTGTGCCATAAAAGATGCCCTCGACAAGGTTGAAAGCCAAGCAAATGGGAGAAAGTACTTCCGGTGAATGTAACTGATCAAGGATCAATATCTAGAAGCTAAACAAGAGGGCCCACAAATCAATTTTAAAATTACAAGATAAGAGAGGCACCTGGCCAGCCTGGCTGTCTGTCTGGGGAGCATGTGACTCTTGACCTTGGGGTTGTGAGTTTGAGCCCCACGTTAGGAGTAGAGATTACTTAAAAATAATTTTTTTTTTTTTTCAGAGAGAATGAGAGAAAGAGAGAGAGAGAGCATGCACACGAGCGGGAAGGGGGAGGGGAAAGGGCAGAGGGAGAGAGAGAGAGAATCCCAAGGAGGCTCCCATTGGGGAGAGCGAGGCAGGGCTTGATCCCATGGCCCTGGGATCATGATCTGAGCCAAAATCAAGAGTCGGATGCCCAACCGACTGAGCCACCCAGGCACCTGTTAAAAATAAAACCTTAAGGGGCGCCTGGGTGGCTCAGTGGGTTAAGTGTCCGACTTCGGCTCAGGTCATGATCTCACGGTTTGTGAGTTCGAGCCCCGCATCAGGCTCTGTGCCGACAGCTCAGAGCCTGGAGCCTGCTTGGGATTCTGTGTCTCCCCCTCTCTCTGCCCCTCTCCTGCTCATGCTCTGTCTCTCTCTCTCTCAAAAATAAACATAAAAAAAAATAAAATAAAATTATAAAAAGTAAGATAAAATCTTAAACAAAACAAGAGGAAAATTGGATAAAAGATATGAACAGATAATTCAAAGAAGAATATGTAAAAACAGCCAGTGAATATACCCGATGCCCAAGCCCACTAGTAACTGGGGGGAAATGCCAATTAAAACTACAGAGACTCGGGGTGCCTGGGTGGCTCAGTGGGTTAAGCGTCCGACTTCAGCTCAGGTCACGATCTCACGGTCCGTGAGTTCGAGCCCCGCGTCGGGCTCTGGGCTGATGATGGCCCAGAGCCTGGAGCCTGCTTCCAATTCTGTGTCTCCCTCTCTCTCTGACCCTCCCCCGTTCATGCTCTGCCTCTCTCTGTCTCAAAAATAAATAAACATTAAAAATATATATATTAAAAAAAAAAAAAACAAACTACAGACACTCGTAGCATCCGGATCTCAGTACCTAAATGGAAGGCACCACTGAAGGAACCAGGGCTCCCTGGAAAAATGGCTGGCTCCGGGTCTGGGGCAGGGAAAGTGCATGGGGAGCTCAAGACATCTTGTTTGTGACAGAAAGCAAGGAAGCTTTCAGAGATTAATGGCATCATGTCAAAAGGACATACTAACCCGCTGGAAGGGACTCCCACTGGCCAAACTGACACAATCTGAGCATCAAAACGAAAAATGAGTACAGGTGATGGAAATACACTAGAATCACAAAAAGTCAGTGTTCTTGAGAAATGTGAACAGGAGAAATCCAGAGAAGCTCTTAGGACCCCCCGGAGAGGCATTTATTAAACCAATACTTTACTCTGAAAGCTGATGGGGGGCAGGGGGCATCTGGCTGGCTCAGTCGGGGAAGAGCATGTGACTCTTGACCATGGGGTTATGAGTTCGAGCCCCATGTTGGATGTAGAGCTTACTTTTAAAAAAAAAGGTCAGAGGCGCCTGGGTGGCTCAGTCGGTTGAGCGTCTGACTTCCGCTCAGGTCATGATCTCGCGGTCCGTGAGTTCAAGCCCCGCGTCGGGCTCAGTGCTGACAGCTCAGAGCCTGGAGCCTGCTTCAGATTCTGTGTGTCTCTCTCTCTCTGACCCTCCCCCCATTCATGCTCTGTCTCTCTCTGTCTCAAAAATAAATAAACGTTAAAAAAAAATTTTTTTTTCTAAAAAAAGGTCAATAAAGGGAAAATCTCAAGCATCTCTCCTGCCTTTTCAGCAGGAATTGTGTTTTAAAGTAACCAAATAGCCCTACTTTGGAGGAAGGAAAGATCCACTTTTCAGAAGAATGCCAGGGGTATTCCTTAGTTATGGCTACACTAAAGAGTTACCCGCTTAAAACAACACACACTATTCTCTCACAGTTTCTGTGGCCCAGGAATCCAGGGTATCTTGAGAGACTATAATTGAAGTGTTAGCTGGGCCTGTGGACAGCTCAACGCCTGGCTAAGGGAGGATCCATTTCCAAGTTCATTGGCAATGGCTGTTGTCCAGAGAGGCAGGGCCAGCTTCATGGGCATGTGACCTGGACAGCAGCACAGGGCCCTGTGCTCAGAAGGGCTCTGTGCTAGATTTAATGCCCTGTAGTCTGTCGCTACTTTTGTCTTTGAACTTGTGTTTTGTAAGTGAACCAATGGGACGATGTGCTGTGTACGTGAGCAGAGGAGACATGCCATATATGTGTCCCCCATCGTTCCTTGTGGCCCCATTTACATAAATTATTCAAGATGCCCCATGAGCACCAGGCACGGTGCAAATGCTTTCTGTATATGGGTGAATTCATTCCATCCTCCAACAGCCCATTATACAGATGAGTAACTGAGACACCATAAATTCAAGTCGCCTGCTCAAGGCTTTGCAGCTGGCAAGTGGGGGCTGTTCTCGGGCAGCTTATACTCTATAGAGTCCCTGGAGAGAGACTGTTCTATTTTACTTTAAATTCACAGACTTGATTTCAGCTCGGGTCATGATCCCATGGTCGTGGGATGGAACCCCCCATCGGGCCCTGCATTGGGCTCTGTGCTGAGCATGGAATCTGCTTAAGATTCTCTCTCTCTCTCTCTCTCTCTCTCTCTCTCTGTCTTTCTCCCCCTCTCCTTCTCCCCCACTTTCATGCACACAAGGGCATGCTTTCTCTCTAAAATAAAATTTGGGGGCGCCTGGGTGGCTCAGTCCAATGAGTTTCCGACTTCGGCTCAAGTCATGATCTCACGGTTCATGGGTTCGAGCCCCACATCAGGCTCTGTGCTGACAGCTCAGAGCCTAGAGCCTGCTTCGGATTCTGTGTCTCCCTCTCTCTGGCCCCCCCCCCCCCCCATCCCGCTCACACTCTGTCTCTCTGTCTCTCTCAGAAATAAATAAAGACATTTTAAAATTTTTTTAATAAAATTTCAAAAATTCATAGGTATTTCTAGACTCTTTTACAATGAGAATATATAAATGTGTATTTATGTAATTGAAAAAGAAAAATAGTTAGAGAAGGAGGAAGAAAAAAAGAAAAGAAATCCTTGTTCTGCATTCTTCTTCCTCCTGGGGCCTGGTCCTTGCCTTCCCGGAACCCTCACTGTGGCCCGGTGCCCAGACCCTCTCTGTTCTCAGGGGGGCTACTAGTCACCTCTACGGCTTTCAGTTCCCTGGGGCCCCCTGAAGTAACTCTCAGGGGAGACTCTGGGCTCAGCAGAAAAGGGAAGAGTTCAAGAGCCCGTGGACTGCAGTGGTCACCTGGCCCTTCGTCTGGGGCTGCCATCACTGGGGCTTAGCACAGGAGAGATTTGCCCACGGTTGCACAGTAAGGCAGGGCAAATCTGGACTGGTGCGTATCTCCTGACGTCGGTCCGAAATGGTGCCACCCACACTCTGTCCTGAGAAACACGAAAGCTGTTCTGAAAAGCTTTGGTCCCTCGGGCTCCCAAAGTCTTTACCAGAGTCTGGGTCCCACCACTCCTCCCGAGCTGGGAACATGGGGACTCCTACCATCGGCCCAGATCTCAGTTCGGGAAAGAGAAACTCAGAACCTCAGGTCTGTGAACGCTCACTGTCACTTCTCTCCCTGAAGCTCTGTGGGGCCTTTTCGCTTCTCCCCAAAGTCTCAGACCCCAGCTCCTTTATCGACTTCCATGACCTCCCCCATTATTAGCTGTTGCTTCTATAGGGCCTTCTAGACCCCAGAGGGCTGTCCAGGACCTGGAGGCCTTTGGTAGGTCTGAGCTGGGGCCAAAAAGATTCGAGAAAGCATTGCCCAGCTGCTAGGTGGAGACAGACTATGAAAGCAGCAGAGTGGTGAGCAGGCCAGGCCACGGGCTCAGGCCAGGAGTCCAGGCGAGGGGGGACGGCTTCTTGCTCTGTTCTGTGTGCTTCACTCTGCTTCTCTCTGCTGAGTTGTTGAGGGGCTCGGACTTTGGGGTCAGTCTGGAGTTCCTGCTCTGTGACTGTGAGCAAGCTGTTAACTGAACCCAGTCCTTGGGCCTTAAAATAGGGTCATGAGGAGTATCTCGGAGGCTGTTGGAGGAGAACAGATGAGGCCCGTCTATAGGCGCTCCCTCCTACCCCCAAGACTATTGTCCTCGCTGGTCTGAAATTATTTCGGGGTTCACACATTCCCAGACGCCCCTAGTCTGCTTTTTTTTTAATAGAGCATTTAACTTTTACCGCTTGGTTCAAACTATGGGAGGATATTTTCATATATAGGTGGGAGGGCTCACATTTTTCCTTTTTGCCTCAGATGATGTCCGTTAAAGCGAGGGAGGAAGGCGGGCCCACAGAGAAAGGGAAGTAGGAAAGGGAAGGTCGCCGGCCCACAGTGCTCGGCCTCTGGTGAAGGTCTCACCAGTCGGCCAGCAGGGGGCGCTGTGGGGCCGCGTGGCCAGGACTGGTTGGCGGGGAAGGAGCCGGAGCCTGGGCACCCCCGTTCCTGACACCCCATCACTCACAGCCCGAGAGCGCCAGGGGGAGCTGGCCCAGTTGCTTAGCTCTTCAGCGACAAGGCTATCCCTGAGTGTAGAGCACAAAAGCCCAGACATTGCTCCCCTACTCTGGGGACGGCCCACCGGGGACACCTGGGCTCTGCCCAGTTGGCTGTAAGTTGGACTTGTCCCTCCCCCACCCCACTCCCCACTTCCCACCCCTGTCCAGCAGCATCTCTAGCCCAGGTCTGGGGGGAGTCGCTCACTGCCTGCGCCCCCTCTCTAGGTGGTGGGGAGCCGAGATAAACTTTCTCAAGGGCCACATTCCAGAATGATTCCAGTTTTGCTGGGTTCGGAGGCCCCTTCACTAAGTGAAGTGAAGGAAGGGGTGTCTTTCCTCCCAGAGGCTCTCCCCCGCCCCGCCCGCAGATGCCCCTTTTCCTCTCGCAGCCCTGCAGCCCCCAACCCTGGCTCTGGCTCAGCCTGAGCTCCTTAGGGTCCTTCAGGCCACCTCGCTGTCCTTTGTCCTGCTTCCTGAGAGTTTCCTCCTTCATTCACTGCCTTCCTCTTTCCATCTCCGCCCCTCCTCTCTCAAGACCCATCTTGGCCAGTCCGCCCTCTCGCCTCCTTCCATTTGCTGCTTCCGATGGCCTGACAGTCAGGTCACCCTGCCCCGAGCAGCTCTTACGTCCCCAGTGCCGTGGCTGGCTTCTGTCCTCTTCCTCCTGGTACCTACCTTGTTCACTTATTTTATTTTTTATTTATTCATTTTGAGAGAGAGGGAGAGAACATGGGCAGGGGAAGGGCAGAGAGGGAGAGAGAGGGGATCCCAAGCCGGCTCTGTACTGTCAGCGCGGAGCCCAACGTGGGGCTCGAACTCACGAACCATGAGATCATGACCCGAGCCGAAATCAAGAGTCAGACGCTCAACCGACGGAGCCACCCAGGCTCCCCTCACTCCTATCTTAAGTTAGAGGTGACCACGCAGCCCAGAAAGGCGAAACGGCTTGCCCAAAGTCACACAGCATTAGGAAACAGGCTGGCCCCGGGAGTCCAGCGCTCCATCCCGGGGACACAGCCTCCCTGGAAAGGCCTTGCCCCATTGATGTCCTCTCCACCCCGCACTTACGTCTCATGCACACAGCTCACTCTTGGCCCCGTGTACGGGTCTTGCTTCCTATGAGTGGAATTCATTTAGTCTCTGGATTTCTACTGAGCACTTCTGCTGTCCCAGGCCCAAGAGATTGAAGGCATAGCCTGCATTCAAGGAGTTCATGGTCTGGGAGATAAGACTTTTCCTGTCAGCTGAATCTTCCCAGGCAGCCAGGAGTCCTCCCAAGGGGCGGAGGCTGCTTCCTGCTTCTCCTGCAGCCCACCCAGGGGTGGTGACCTCCCCGCCCCTCCTTGGGGAGCTGATGCTCTGGCTGTTGCTTCCATTGTGTGTGGGGGCTGGGCAGGTCAGCCTGAGGCTGTGGGATGCAGGATACAAAGCTTTGGGGAGGGGTGGGTGTGGAGAGCGCAGGGAAAGGGCTAGGGGTGTCAGGTTGGTACTAACAGACTTCCTTTCTCAAACTCCGGAGGGTTGGCCTTCCGCAGGGAACTGGAGAACACTTTGCTCTCCCCTCGTGGGATGCTGGGTGCTCGGGTCTGACAAGTGGGGGCCCGATCCTTGGCTCTCTCACTGGCCCATGAGACCAGCAGGGGCCCTTCTTCCTGAAAGTCTCTCCCCGATTCCTCCCTCACTCATTCTATCCTCCTTAGGGAGGAGAGTTCCAGAACCAAAGATTAAAAGCCCCTTGACTTTTGAAAACAAGCACAGGGGCACCTGGGCGGCCCCGTCAGTTGAGCATCCGACTTTGGCTCAGGTCATGACATCGCGCTCGTGGGTTTGAGCCCCGCGTCGGGCTCCGTGCTGACAGCTCGGAGCCTGGAGCCTGCTTCGGATTCCCGGATTCCGTCTCCCTGTCTCTCTGCCCCTCCCCCACTCACACTCTGTCTCTCAAAAATAGACAAACGTTACAAAAAAATTAAAACAAGCACAAACACCCTTGCTGGCTCCCTCACCACCCCCGCCCCCAACACAAGCCCCAAAGCCCAGCTTCCAGTCTCCAGCTCTGTGCTCCTGATGAAACGGGTCGGGGCGTCCACTCCCGTGGTGAGCCCCAACTCAGAGGAGCCCCGGCCAGCCTAGGCTGAGGTACAGGAGAGCGGGCCCTTGGGTGGCTCCCAAGAAAAGCCCTGAGCCCTGAACTGAGGAGGGGAGGCAGAGGCCAGGGACAGCTGGCAGGAAAAGACAGAATGAGCAGCACAGACGCGGGAAGAGCGAGTCTGTTTAATGACATGGCTGGGACTGGTTACAAACATCAGAAACTACAAAAGGGCAGACAGTTGACGCATGGCTGCAGGAGGAGGGACGGGAGGGGACACAGGCACAGCAGCCACAGCAGCCAGACACCCTTGAGGATGGTACACGACCAAGGGACACACATGGGGGGGGGGGTTCCCCCACATCTCTGACCCAGATGGGTGGGCAGGACCAACTGCCAGTCAGCAGCCAGGGTGGGGGGAGGTGGGGAGGGAAGTCCCGAGGCCCGCAGAGCCCCGGGATGGGGACATCTGGCCTGTCATCTCTGACAGTAGCATAGAGCCCCTGCTTCTGCTGGGATCCTGAGCAGCAAAGGCAGATGGGGCTGGCATTCGAGGCTTCTTTACCACGGCCCCTCCCCCAGGGCAGGCATCCTGTCCCACACGCTGGCCCCTCTGCTGGCCCTTGCCCATATGGGCTGGAGCAAGTCAGGGAGCCACATCCTTTGGGGGTGGGGGGGCAGGGGGAAGCCAAATCTTTTTAACCTAGAAGTGGGAAGCAGGAATGTGGGGAGCTGGTCAGAGAATGGGCTGGACTTGGCTGGCAAAGCTGGGTCACCCCAACCCTCCCACCCAGGCCCTCGGGTCACCCCAACCGTGCCCACAGGCCTAGATTCTCTCCGACACGGGACCCCCCATCTCTGCCACAACACTCTGTCCTCTGCCCAGAAGCATGACAAGGACCCCTCCCTGCCCCACACGCAGATGGGCAGAACCCAAGCTTCCCAAGTGCCTCTGGGCCCCTGGGCCCCGCAGATACACAGTATAGATATGTATGTATATATATATATATATTTTATATATAGATCGTATATAGAATATATCTGTATATATTGTAGATGTGTGTGTGTGATGCTCTAGATAGGTGACACGGGACCTGCATGCTGGCCGGGCAGACAGAAACGGGGCTGGTTTATTCCCGGAGAGACTCGGACCTGCCCCGGACTCCTGCCAGCTGCTCAGCTGGGTCTCTGACAGAGAGTAGAAAAGCTAAGAAGGGTGGGCCCAACTCTTCGAGGAGGAAGGGTACCCCATCCCCACAGGCCACTGAGCTGGGGTCAGCATCCAGGCAGCCAGCGCCACCTCCTGGCGGCTCCGGTGGGGACCGTGGCCACAGCAGAGGCTGCCTCTTTCTGGGAAGACGAGTCAGGGATTCCTCCAGCTTCCTTGGCACCCAAGGAGGGTCTTCAGAACTCGGCCTTCGGCTCAGGGTGCTGCCTGGGAGGGGGGAGGAGAGAGGGGGGGTCCTATGGCCCCGAAGAGGGCAGCGTGGCCGGAGGGCTGTGAATGAGATAGCAGATGAAGTTGAGAGGTTATGGGGGGAGGGGCATGGAGTGGGACCAAGGGACGCTGGGAGGGGGGCAGCGGGGAGGGATCAGGGGATGGCAAGGCAGGACAGTATCTTCCAAGAGACCCATCACACTGCAGCTTGGAGGCAACCCACTAGACCCCAGTTCTGCTAGGAACCTGCTGTGTGGCCTCAGACAAGTCAGGTCCCCCCGCCACCCGCCCCCCGCCCCCGGCCCCCAGATCTTTCTCTCCACCATGCGAATCACATCTGAAGTAACATCAACTGTGTGAACATGTTTCACACGCTGCAAAGAACCCTTCCAACATCAGCTCTTTTTCTATGAATTCTGAGACCCGTGCCTTCACTCTGGTTGACCCGGCTGGGTACCCTTCCTGCCACACAAAGGCATTCTCTGCCCGAAAAGCCCCTGTGCTGGCCCACCACCGCTTCCCTGATGAGAGTGACTGGATGGAAACCCTGCTAAGACCCTGCTGTGTAACTGCCTCCCACTGTCTCAACCCATTTGAACCTTAGCAGTAGGTTGGGTGTGTAGGCCCCGGGCCCAGGGAGACAGGCCTTCTTGGGGCCCACACCCCCGCCCTCAGGAGACCCGGGTCGGGGGGAGGGGAGAGTGTGCAAAGGGACGAGGGGACAATCGCCTTCATGTCTGGCGGGGGTGGGGGTGGGGAGTGACCTAAATTCGAGATGCCCAAGTCTAGATGGGGGCGGGGCCCCTGTAGCCCTTCGCGGCTCACTCTGCGAGGAGCAGAAATGGGCAGACTGAGATTCTGCTGGTTTCTTCGTGTTTGGGGTTTGGCGAGATGGAAGTCCCAGGGGTCCAGCTGGGGCAAGACAGGGGAGGGGACAGGGCTTCGTGTCGGGAAACGCTGTCCATGTGTTTCTGATTCACTGGGGCGTGCACTGGCCAGCTCTCTCTCCTTCTCCCCCTCCGGTCCCTCTAGGCCCCTGTAAAAAAAGCCCTTTTCTCTAGAAGCAGGAAGTCTTGTCTCCTGGCTGTAAACAAACTCATCTCCGGCGGCAGCAGCGAAGAAGCCAGGCCGGGGAGAGGCGTGGGAGGGCAACCCCCTTCCCCCCAACTGACCCTCCCTGGCCCCTCTGTCTGCTTCCGGCAGCTCTCTAGGCTCTGCCAGCACCCCCTCTGGCAGGTAAAGGTCTCTTGCCTGCTTCCCGTCCACCCTGGGGATCTGGGGCAGATCCCCAGGGCCCAGCTGTGCACATCTGGAGTTGCTGCCTGGCTGTAGCCAGAAGTTCCCGAGCTCCCGAGGTCCCCTCCCTCCCCGGGTGGTGCCGATGTGGGGGGAAGGGAGCAGGAGCACGCTGGGGCCAGTGTGGTCAGCGGCAGGAAAGTCAGGAGGCCTGGCCTCCCAAGGTTGCCCTCCAGGGACCTCCCCCAGAGCTGGGCCCGGAGGCCTGCGAGCAGGAGGTCTAGGAGGTTCCGTAGGCCAGCTTGGAGCCTGGGGAGGAGACGCGCCTTTTCTATGGGAAACTGCTGGGAATGTTTCTCTACAACGCGTGTCCTGAGCTGCTGGCTGACCCCTGCTTCCCATTCCCGCCCACGCTCCTCTCCCTCTTCCCTACTCGAGCTCTGCCTCCTCCGCCCCTCCGTGGAGCTCCCAGAGCCGCCTTGCCCCTTGGGGGCCCAGGCAGGCCGGAGTGTTCCCAGCCACCATGTCTAGGGGCCAGCCCTCCCCTCGTGCTCTGACTCGGCTGGAGTCACTGAGGCTGGCCACCCTCCTCGAGCCCATCCCCAGAACTGGGAACCCGGCCTCCAGGGCCAGCCTAGAAATAAACACCCCCCCCCCCCCGCTCCCACCCCATGGTGTGCGTGGTGGTGATACCCACGCAGGCCCCTCGTGGGCCTGGGCACGTGCACGTGTGTGCACACGTCCTTGTGATTCTCTGGCTCCAGCCCTGTTGAGGCAGAGGCAGCGGGGAGCACTGGTCAGCCTTAGATGAAAAACAGACCCCACGTGGTTGGTACCTAGGGAGGAAGTTGCAGGAGCTGGCCTGGGCTGCCTCTGGGCTCTATGAGCCAGCCTTCCTGCTAGGAACCTCTAGCTGCTGCTAGACCCTCCCTCTCTGCCTTGGGCCGCATTGGTGTTGGGCCCTCTGGGTGCTCTCTGGTTCTAGGCAGCGGGATGGCTCTCCTGGAGGAGGACTTGTCCGAGGCTCACTGCTCTGAGTAGCCTCGAGCAGGCGCCCTGGGCTCAAGCCGGCCCGTGCCTTTCCCATCGTGCCTGTTCTTAAGGGTGCCAGACCCCAGACCCAGCCTCCCGGAAGGGTTCCCGCCCCAGCAGTCAGCTCCAGTGCCCCAGGAGAGATGGGAGGTCAGGGGGCGGGGGAGGACACCGCAGGGAGGCTGCCCGGCCCACCCTCACCCCTCCTCACGTGGTGGCGTTGGGGACCTGCTGTACCCAGCCCACTTCCTTGTAGGCAGCCGTCACATGGCTGTAGATGAGGCCACGCAGCTTGGCCCAGGCTCTCTGTGTCTCTGGTGGGAAGTCATTGGCAAATTCCTCGGCGATCACTTCCAGAATTACCCCAGAGAGGATCTGGGGGCAGAGGGAGGAGCGGGAAGTAGATGCCTGGGCGTCTTGCTCCCCGAAGCTTCCCAGGGCCCGCAGCACCCCTTCTACCCAGCGTCTGGCCGAGGGCATTACTCCCGACACAGCAGCCTGGCAGCTTTGGGGACCAGACACCTTCGAGACCCAGCCCCGGCTGCCCTCCGATCCTGCTGCCCCTCGCTGTCACAGCCACCCCAGGGGAAGAAGCTGGGCTGCCCAGTGGTCACCTCTGCTGCCCCCTCCCCGAGCGTTCCCAGAGCAAAGCAAGGTGGGTGGTTAGAGTGGCCGCACCCACCCAGCCACGTACCTTGAAGTACACGGGCTCCACCTTGTGCTTGAGGGCGTGGGCTTTGCCCACAAGGGCGAGCACAGAGGATACCTTCTCGGGGTCATGTAGGTTCTCCACGACGGTGTTGAGGGCCCCCATGACCCGGCAGGCGTGTTTCCGCAGCTGGGGGCTCCGCTCCATTTCCAGGGGCTCGGTCATGTGCTTGAACTGGCTGAAGTACTGCTTGGCGGACGGGAAGTTCACGAAGAACCTGGCAGGAGGTGGGTGATTGCTGAAGGTGGGGCAGCCCGGCCCCGCCCCGAGGTGGCCAGGATACAGGGGGTGCGGGGTAGGAGAGGCAGGACCAGTCATCGTTTGGCCACCACGGGTGCTGTCTCTCGGACACAGGCCCTCCGTCTGGCCGAGCAGGCTTACATGCAGCCCCCCACCCAGGTCCTGGCCATTTCTGTCGGCCAGACTTGCACAGACCGTCGGCTCTGTCTCTCAGGCCTCTGCCTTCCTCGCTCTGGCCTCCTTTCTAGACCCTACGCGCCCTTCGGTGCCTGCTCCAGTCACAGCAGAGACACTAGGAGCTCTAGTTCTGGGATCTCGGGCCAGTGCGACCCCGGGGCAAGTGACTTCACTTTTCTGGGTCTCAGTTTCCTCATCCGTGCGATGGGCATCGTTGTTCCTAGCTTGTTATGAGGCTGCACGGAGAGACCGCGTGGGGAGCCCTCAGCACAGCAAATGCCAGCCTTTATCACGATAAAGGTAGGGCTTTCTCTGTGAACAAAGCACAACCCAAGTGACTTAGCTCAGGTCACCCGGTCAACGGAGAGAAGCAATGAGACCCAGTCCTCCCGCCTGCGCGCGTCTTGGGGGCAGACCCCAGGTCTTTCTAGCTCTCTCCTCCCCTCCCCAGCTTATCTGAAATTGTCTAACACACTTCATTAGGTCAAACATCACTTTCATTAGGTCGCTCTCCTGCTCAAAAACATTCACCGGCTCCCCATTGTCTACCAGCCAGAGTCAACGTCCTTAATCCGGGATTCCAGTCCTTTAATTTGCGATTAAACCGTCCCAACTCAAGCCATCTTCCTCCAGCCCACGTACTGCTGGTAAAACATTCCTTGAGCGTGCCAGCCTTTCTGTCCACACGGTGGAATGTCTTCCTTACTCTTCCTCTGGTCAGACTTGCCTTCCCAGAGTGCCCAGGCTGTGTCCGGGGGCTACTGCTTTCCCCTCAAGGCCATTAGGGGTTCCCTGACACCTTTTATGGACTCTTTTCCTTTCTGCCTGTTGGATTGGGTCCCACAACCCAACTCTCACACACCCTCTGACCCATCACCTCAGGGCCCAGGGCCCTGTGGCCTGCAGGATGATACTGGAGAGCTGACTGTGGTGGGAGGTCACACACAGGCTCCATCGGAACTTCCCACAACGGGATGGAATGTCTTGGGCCTGTTTTGTCAGGTTGTTTCACACCCCTGGGGTATCTCCCCCCTTTGCGATCAGAGAAAGCCGATAATTTGCCAAATCAGCCCTTTGGCCAAAGAGCCCAGAACAGATGCAGGAAGAAAGGCATCTGGCCCAGGCCATCCCTCCAGGCGACAA